>NC_068565.1:3901681-4201810 GCF_025698545.1 Gossypium raimondii
ATGAACAGTAAAATGGGGTTGTGGCCTGTCAATGGCCGGCACCACCTAGTATTTTGGACCCATGATTGCTTGATAATTGTGTCAGACTTAAAAAAAATAATTTTTTTTGGTCCTGGCCTGTCAATTGCCGGAATCAGTGTATTTTTTTTAAATCGTATCATACTAGTATACAGGGAAAAAAAAGGAAAAAAAAATTTTTTGGGTGCTGGCCTGTCAATGGCCGACACCACCTTTATGTAAAAAAAAATTACATTTTGGGCTGTCATTGGCCGGCACCAGTATACGAAAAAATTTTAAATTTTTTTTTTTGCTGGTGGCCTGACAATTGCCAGCACCACCTTTATGTAATTTTTTTTTTACATTTTGGGCTGTAATTGGCCACACCAGTATACGAAAAAATTAAATTTTTTTTTGGTGGTGGCCTGGCAATGGCCGGCACCACCTTTATGTAATTTTTTTTTACATTTTGGACTGTCATTGGCCGGCACTAGTATACGAAAAAATTTAAAATTTTTTTTATTTTTTGGTGGTGGCTAGGCAATGGCCGGCACCACCTTTATGTAAATTTTTTTTTTACATTTTAGCTGTCATTGGCCGGCACCAATATACGAAAAAATTCAAAAAAAAAATTTTTTTTGGTGGTGGACTGGCAATGGCCGGCACCACATTTATGTAAATTTTATTTTTTTTACATTTTGGGCTGTCATTAGCCGGCACTAGTATACGAAATTTTTTTTTAAAAAAATTTATTTTTTGGTGGTGGCCTGGCAATGGCCGGCACCACCTTTATGTAAATTTTTTTTTTACATTTTGGCTGTCATTGGCCGATACCAGTATATGGAAAAATTCAAGTTTTTTTTTTTGTGGTGGCCTAGCAATGGCCGACACCACCTTTATGTAAAAAAAAATACATTTTGAGCTGTCATTGACAGGCACCAGTATATAAAAAAATTCAAAATTTTTTTTTGTGGTGGTCTGGAAATGGCCTGCACCACCTATATGTAATTTTTTTTTATATATTTTGGGCTGTCATTGGCCGGCACCAGTATATAAAAAAATTCAAAAATTTTTTTTTGGTGGTGGCCTGGCAATGGCTGGCACCAAATTTATTAAATATATATAAGTATTTAATCTTCCATTTTGTTTGGTTTGAATTTTTTCCCTCTCTGTTTAGAAGAAAACAATTTTTTTTAAAATGAGTTCCCAAATATTGTTTGTTTATGTTCATTTCGATGGAGAAATGATAAATACAACTGAAGAAGGCTGTGTATTTCGAAGTCGAAAAAAATAGGAATGAGATTTAACAAACAGATTTCGCTTTCGGATTTAAAACGAAAAATCAGTACAAAGATATCAAGCCGTTGCGGGAAGCAAATGTTGAGACTGTTTTACAGATTTTCGGTTTCAACTGATCCGCTAAAGTTCTCAGAAATGAAGCTTGAAGATGATGATTTAGGGACAATGATAGCAATTTATTGCCCCCCTGAAATAGAAAATCCCAGCCCAGTTGAGTTGTTTGCGGAGATAGTTGAACCAGATCCCATTCAAGTGGTAATTCCAGCAAGCCAAAACTCCGAAATTGATTTTGATCTTAACGTCTATTGGGAAGATTAGTCAGGTTTTGGATGGGCAACGCCAACTCCCGAAAATCCAAACACTGGTGGATGTTCGTATAACACCCCATACTCGTGTCCTCGTCTAGAGATCCATCCTGTGGTGTTGGCCACCATAGAAGATAGTGATGAAGGGTCCGATAATGATGATCAGTCCCACCATGATCCCAATGATGATTTTAGTGACCTCGATTTGGATGACATACCTGAAGACATAGACGAGAAAGGGCCGGTAGAGGGTGAAAATGCGAACCCCCATTCAGCCGGAAACACGGGCCCTGGTATAGTTATAAGAAATAATCCAGGGTCCTTCATGACCGACGTGGATCCTAATGCGACTCTTGCATGCGAGTTCTTGGAATACCCAAATATTGTGTCGACTCACCTAGTTGACAATGATTTTGACAAAGAAGCATTGTTTGTAGGGCAACAATTTGATAACAAAAAAGACTGTTTACATGCTATAAAACAACTTAGCTTGAAGTTAGGTGTGGATTATAAAGTAACGAAGTCGATGCAGTCTTTGTACGCAGGAGAATGTTAGAAAGCGTCGAGTGGTTGTAAATGGCGTGTCCGAGCCGCGTTAATGCAGCAGACACAGATGTGGATAATAAGGAAACTAGAAGGTTCACACACATGCACATCCGCTCGTATGTCGCAAGACCATAGAAAGTTATATGCAAAAACTATATGCAACTGCATCATCCCTTTGGTGAAAGTGTCACCCACCATTCAAGTCTCGGTCCTTATTGCGGATATGCAATGCTTAAAATTAAATGAAATAAATCAGCTTGGTAGAAAAAAAAAAGTGTGTCATAAAATTGAATGCTCAAAATTAAATGAAATAAATTAGATTGGTAGAAAAAAAAAGTATGTCATAAAATTGAATGCTTAAAATTAAATGAAATAAATTAGATTGGTAGAAAAAAAAAGTGTGTCAGATTGAATGAAAAAAATAAGATTGGTAAAAAAAAAAAAAGTGTGTCAGAAGTATTAAATTTTTTTTTCCAATTTTGCCCCCTTTTCAAATGGTCCCCTACCATAAATAGGCTATTCCGTCCACCGCCATGGTTCACCCTCAACCACTGCCGATGACCGTCGCTGTTCACGCTTAACCATCACCGACGACCGCCGATCACTCCATGGATCCTAATCCGAATGTTCTTTTAAATGGCAACGACCACATTGCAAGCATTGTGCACAAGGTAACTGAAAAATAAAATGTCTTATTTAATTTTAAATATTCTTTTAAACTATTTTTAAAACGATAAATATAACATTATATATTTACTATAAATGTAGGATTTGTACAGAATTGTGAGACCTCGGTTGCATGATCCCGGTTATTTTCCCGATCAACGAGTTATACCGTATTTGAATGTGGCGGGTTTTGGGGTTGCTGTGTACATTCAGATATTTTGAGGCAGTTTGGTTGTGCACAACCTATCCTGAACCCTCCCGTCGACATCAAAGATGTCCACGGAATGGATAAAAAGGGTTCGGGTCGGGACTCTTTAAATTGGGCACAAAAACATGAACCGTATATCTTTCTGTGGAATCAGTGACATTTAAGGCGCCCTCCCTTGTATGTCTTAGAAGGAGAGTTCTCTCCTACGCCCGAGTACGCAGCATGGTATATGGCACACAGGAAACCCTTCATATTCCAGGGTTAGTACATGATGGTCCAAAGAGACGCGTGACCTGAATCTTCGCGATGGCAACCAAGGAACGCACAACCGCGTAGGAACCGAGTTTCGCCATTCGGGAACGAAGAGTCTGATACTGCCTCAAACACCGATCTCGGGGCCCAAAATGAAGCACCCGACTCATCATCACAGTACATAGATCCGGATCCGGTGCATGAATTTTCTCCATCATTTGAAGATATTTTTGGTGACAACCTCCACCCTCAACATTCGACACGATCCAAATCATCATCCTCATACCATCCGGAGTTCCATCCTGAAGCACGCACACCCACCACTGAGGATATTTTTTCATCGACACCTCCAGTCACGCAATACCAATTAAGTCCCGATTATGGTGTATACGATTATTCCACCTTTCTAACTACACCGGACGAGACACTGGATGCCGGACCGAGCAATTCTCAAACGCCTCAGCAAGGTGCACGACATCACCAACAGAGGCATCCGGATCATTACATGCCAGCGCCAGGGACGTCCCCAGGATCGCGACAATTTTAATTTTTCTATTAATTTTTTCTTTTTTTATAAATTTTTCTGTAAATATTTCTTTTATTTTTACTTTTTTTATTTTTAAATATTAATTTAATGGATCTAAAATAATTATTTTTTTGAATACATGAATTCGTAATATTTAAAAACAATAATTCAAATAAGTAATACTACACAACAAATTAAATTTACATGCACAATAAACTACAATTATTCTACAATGTTAATACAAAATTATAAATTTCAAACAAAAATAATATGCACGATATTAAATTTAAACACCCAATGAACTACAAGCAGATGGGTAAAATTAATACACAAAATTTAATTTTCAAACTTTATATATTACAGAGTAAATTATATTTACATATAATAAATACAAACATTCTAAGAAATTATTACACAAAAATATAAAAATGAAACCATAAATCCTAAACAACTATATTAAATTTACAGATATAAAAAAATACAAACATTCTTAAGAAATAATACAATTATTTTCAATACTAATTTCTTCACAATTAATCGTCTTCTGCTCTAGACCTTTTCTTCCTCCATTGTCCCATGAGGTCCTATGAGATACCTTTGCATGGAGACTCTACCAACCGGTTCCAATCAGAACCTAGTTGCAGAATAAACACTATTGCACCATAGATAATGTCCATCTGCATTGGATAACTCGATTGGCCATCTATGGTGCAAATAATCATCCAACCCTTAATAGCATAACCTTTAGCGTGGACATGACAGTATATAATTCAACTCCAATAAAATATGACAGTATATAATTCAACCTCGAAATTTGGTTGTACACTACAAAAAACTCTATATACAATCTACTCCAAAAAAAATTATATGATGATATACTACAAAACACTCTCATTTTGATGGCTCTCTCAAAATTTTTTTTCTCATTCCATTTACACTATCAAAACCCAAACCACTCACTATATATAAAGTTTAATGCCGGCCATTGACAGGCCAGCACCCGAAATTTTTTTTTTTAAATTTTTTCGTATACTGGTGCCTGCCAATGATAGCCCAAAATGTAATTTTTTTTACATAAAGGTGATGCAGGCCATTGCCAGGCCACCACCTAAAAAAAATTTTTTTTTAAATTTTTTTCATATGTTAGTGCCGGCCAATGATAGCTAAAATGTAATTTTTTTTTACATAAAGCTAGTGCCGACCATTACTAGGCCACCACCAAAAAATAAATTTTTTTTGAATTTTTTCGTATACTGATGCCGGCCAATAACAGCCCAAAATGTAAATTTTTTTTTACATCAAGGTGGTGCCGGTCATTGTCAGGCCACCACAAAAAAAAAGCATTTTTTTTGAATTTTTTCGTATAGTGGTGCCTTCCAATGACAGCCCAAAATGTAAAATTTTTTTTACATAAAGGTGGTGCCGGCCATTGTCAGGCCACCACCAAAAATTTTTTTTTTTGAATTTTTTCGTATATTGGTGCCGACCAATGACAGCCCAAAATGTAATTTTTTTTTTTTTACATAAAAGTGGTGCCAGCCATTGACAGACCAGCATCCAAAATTTTTTTTTCCTTTTTTTCCCTGTTTACCAATATGATACGAGTTAAAAAAAATACACTGGTTTCGGCCATTGACAGGCCAGAATCAAAAAAATCATTTTTTTAAGTCTGACACAATTATCAGTCAATCATGGGTCCAAAATACCAGGTGGTGCCGGCCATTGACAGGCCACAACCCCATTTTACTGTTCATTTTAGGTTATTTTGGTGATTGTTTTTTATCCTGAGTTATTTTTGTAAATATAAAAGTTTTTTAGATTATTTTGGTAAAATAGTAAATAAATATAACTTCAAGGTAGGTCAATTATGCATGGAGGAAATCGACGGGAAAAAGGCTTTCAAACTTTGGATAAAAAATTCATATCCCCTGAATAATAATATCTTCAAGGTTGATTTGCAAAGCTTCATTTGCTCTGAAATGTAGAAGGAAGCACAAAATTCACAATACCAAATGATACATATCTTCTTTGTGGCAAAACAATAATGATATGAAAGTTGTACAAATATAAACATCCTCTTATTAAGGATAAACCAAGATGATGTCATAACATGTTATACATAATATGCTTCTATAAATCTGCTAAAGATATCCAATCATTCATTAGCTACAGTTAAATCCCAAGCAAATCCATTTGAACCATTTCCCAATAGGTAGATATGCATAATTACTCTGCTAGGTATCAGCATCATTAATGGTTTCTCAATTCCATCAAAGAATTGTATTTGTAATCAAGGGCGAAAAAATATGGCAACATCTTCTCGCGTTATATCAGCTTTACTTGTGTTTAGAACAGTTTTCAGCTCGTGTAAGTGCATCTGTCAGAATATCTATTGTCCAATTCTTCATGTCCTCCTACATACAAGAAGAAAACCAACAAGATTCGAAAACCATCAACATCCGGGGTTTTTCTATTACAGCTTATTAGCTAATGCAATATTATTGAAAATCATCTAAATGCGTTCAATGCAAGCATAAAAAAACTACACGATGCCATAGTCCAACTGCCATTTAGAAAGGGCACAGACAATAAGAAAAATTAACAGATTCATAGATTTGATCATCAAACAAAATTGAGTATCAGATATGTGGCTTACCATATGCAACGGTTCACCAGTTCTTATTTTTGCATTTGGACGAGCAAGCTTGGATTCAAAAGGAGTTCTTGGTCTGACTTCTCTAATTTCTTCCCACTCTTCACGAGTAAGCATCCGAATGGTGCCTTGACCAGGAGGAGCATTCTTTATCTTTCGCTCAATCATTTCCTGGGACTTTGATTCATCATGCTGCCAATGGACAAAATATCAATAAAACAAATACCTCTGCATTTGATAGTAAGTACTGACCAAGAGTACTTAATGAGACATGTAACTGTTTTAAGACGATTCATGAAGCATAAACACAGAAACATTAATGTGTAATGATGAGTGAATTTGGAAGGCTCATATCCTATTTCATTTTGGCAAGAAGACTGCGACCGAAGACACAACATACATAATTAAAAAAAGAACCCATCACTGACCTCATTCTATAACTAGTGTCTAATTTTGTTGAGCGAATTTTGTTTTCCTCCTGATACCTTGTATTTAGTCATTGTGCAGAATGAAAAATCCGATGTCTGGGGGGTTAACCAGAGTGACAACATAACCAAAAAGGATTTCTTCGAACTGTTTTAACTATGATCTAAGAATAAACTTCCAGAATAGATGCTTTTCAAAATGATTATTTTACTCTACATTGAAGTATCCATAGAAGAAAATATAATATATTAAGCTTTCCATACTCAAGGCAGCCTAAAAGACCATATAGTTTATTAGACCGATCAGCTAGGAGATCAGCTAGGAGCAACCATCAAACTACGTAAATGACAGACAAAATTCCTAGTAAAAACATGGATTGAAAGAACAAACCATCATGAGCAGCTTTGCAAAAAGTGCAATTCCAGCTACAGCAAGATACATTGGCAGTGTTGCTGTATCTAGAAAGGATCTTGATTCGGGAACCTCCACAAACAACTGAGCCTTCTTGGGGTTCCTCCTTTTCCTCGTCTTCTCGATTTCAGGAACCTTTTTCTTCAAGGTTTCAGAAGGACCATCATCACGGGATAATGTATGCAACAACCTCCGAAACAACGACGAGTTTTGACTAACCCTGTTCATGTTACCTAGAAGATGATATGATCTACTTATCCAAGTATGTCAATGAATAAAACCATTAAAACAAAAGCACCCCAAAGCTTAAACCACAAATAAAAACAGAGAATGAAAATCGAAAAATAAAGACTCTCAACTCATTAACCTTCTGCCAGTAAAAGCCACCTGCAATTAAAAAAGCAAGAAACTTTTAAAATTAATCCCTTACCAACATAGCAAGAATACAATCACTCATAATCTTTCGCTGAAAGGACCAGTTTTTTTTTAATTAATTCCGTCTAACATCTGTAGTACGAACCTGGCAAAGATTATGAACTGATCGTGAAGTTATGAAATCAACTTGCCCCTAACAATTAGGGGAAAAGACAAGGACGTTGAGTCGAGAAAACGATAAAGGAGAAGTGCGAAGTTGAGTAAAGGCAGCTCGTTTCCACTCAATTGAAGCAATATGAAAAACCCAATAATACCCAATTTAACTAATGAATTGAACAGTTCACTAAAGAGTATTGACAAATGATAATGTGGGAAACCAGGCAAAAGGAAAGAAAAAAAAAGGTTAGCTGCAGCAACTGGTGATCGTCGCAAGCTGAGGCTTGAGCTTTCCTTTGTAGATATGACGAGAGCCGAGACAATTGAGAAAGGAAACGAGGAGTGGCCCATACATGAGCCCCAACAAAATTGGGTAGGTTTGGGTTTGAGCGTGAATTAAAAAAAAAGAAAAAAACCTTTTTGGTAAATATTTTTATTTTTATTGTTGTTACTATTATAACTTTAATTCAATTTTTTTTAAAAAAATAAAAGGAAGATCTTTTACATGAATAATTTCTTTAACTTTTTTCCTTTCAAACTAGTAATTTCTTCAATTAATGTTTAAGAACGGTAACTTAATTTTATAATCAAATATGTTGATTGTTGAAGTCAATAAAGACTTCTATAATAAAATTGAAAGGAAAGAGAGAAGAACACGAGATAAAAATCTATCCAATTAGATAATACCAAGAATCCACAATTAAATAAGGACGAATATTTATTATATTTCCAGAAATGATCTTAAAAAATTAACATGCATCTCTTTTTTAAAATATTTATTCTTTTAGTATTTCATTATACTTGTTAACCCCTAAATATAATTACAAAACAAAATGGCTAACAATTAAAGTTTCGGATCATTTATGAAGTTCAAAAATTGCATCAACCAGTAATTTTGTCAATTAGCAGTTTTCAAATTCCCTAAAAAAGAATTTCAAAGCTTGTCAGCTGGGTACTCTGTTTGTATCTGTATATAGATGTATCCACCTTTAATACAACAATAGGCATGTCTAAATGAATCTCAAGTCAAAAGTGTTGAAGTTACAAAGAGAAAAGTGACCATAATTTAAACATTCAAATACTGGTGAAGCCATTGTAGTTGTTGTATAAACTGATGCAACAATGAAGAGAAAATTTCGTCGCCATATATTGTTTTCCTTCATCATATATATATTTTGACCCAATGAACTATGCTGTGGTTCGTTCATATGTCTGAAAACTTTAGCTTTGCACAGTTTGTTCTCAGAAGGATGGGAGAATCAAAGGGAAAAGTGCCGATCAATGGCAACATATCTGCCTTGACTGTTAAGGAAACACTTCGTTTGATTGTGGAGTCCTCAAATGCTAGAAATTATTAGACATGCAAAGTCGACAACTGAAGGCGCGTTATCAAGTGCCTTTTGCTAGTCTGCTCAGGAACGAGACAACATCATCTGATGAACCAAGTAAATATCGAGCAGATGTACGCTTCCGTCCGACAGCACAGGAGAAGTAGTTATCTCCTTTGAGATCAAGCACGCTCCAGGCCATCTTTTCCTTCTCCTTTACCTTTTCCGGTGATGCACGCCGTGAACTCCCACCGCTATGGTTATTGCCAGTTCTTTTATCAGGAGCCGGGGATGGTTTGGGTGTCTTTGTTTGTGATGATTTTGGCCCACTTTTGGTTGCTGGAAGCTTCGAGGGAGCCTTTTTCTCAGTAGGTAACTTTGGTGCATCGATTGGCTTGCATTTTGCCATATTTACATCAGAAGGCAGCTCTGGCTCAAAAAATGTATAAACATCTTCATCCTGTTGAAATGACGAAAATTTTCTTATCGTTAAAGGGCGTCAAACAAAGTTCAATATCATGCAATGTTCTGGCATTTCTTTCTAGTAATTAAAGTGTGAACATTATAGTTTCAGCACTTTCCACAATCCTATTATCAGAACATGATTAATCCAGTTAAAATAACCAATGCACCAAGATTTACTAATGAACCATGCCTCCACACCATGGTGAGGTTGCTCCAATTCGTTTTGCGACCTTAAAGATGCCTCTCATTATTTCCCATAACGCAGCAGTGTTGTTTGTTTATTAGAATGCCTTTATGCAAGATTGAAGAGAATATTACCTTCCCCAGGAAATGTCCAACACAAAGGACATAATCAATTGGTGTTGTCATCGACGTGTTGTGAACTATTTCTCCTAAAATACGATCAATAGCTGCCCCCTGGATTTAAATGAAATTATCAAATAGAGGCAAGGAGGAATCTCCAATGCCACTAAACTAAAAACATATTCAAATAGAACAAACAAAATCTATATGAGGTGAACAGGAAGTTACCTTTGTAACACCAACAGGTCGCACCTCAACCGATCGACTCCCTTGAACAACATCAACAGATGCATTAGAAATGGGGCCGGTCCAGAGATGCTGCAGCATATCTCTAGCCTGAAGTCTTCCAAATTCAACATCTATAGACAAAATAACATGAAAGGGAACACAAGGAAGGTTCAGACAAGCAGGGTTGGTATCAATCAAGAGAAAACTCGAAAATCAAACAGACCAAGTACCTGCATACTTGTAATTCCATACGAGCGATGTAGTGCGGATCTCAAACTCTGATCTTGGTGTTCTTTCAGTGAAATACTCAAAAACATGCTGCCATCATGCCATCAGCATCATTAGGCAAAGCAGGAAAGACAGATTGGATGAAGAGTACATCAATTACAATCTTGTTACCTTCAGACTATCAACCCATTCCATGTTCAAGTGTTCTGGCATGGTTGTCATCCAGTCACCCTTTGTATGGCGTAGAAACATACCATTTTCTGCGGCCAACCACATGTCATACTCCGCAAAGTTCTGTGAGAGCAATCAGGTGGTTTTGATAGAGGACAAACTGAGGATAGAGCAGAAAGAAAGAAAATTCCAAGCGTACCTTGTCCAAGACTTCACTTTTGCTCCCACTAAGGACAACTATCGTCGTCTTTTTATCATTACAGAGAGCTGTCAAGTGTTCTTTTAATTCCGGGTGCAAATTAGGATTCTTTTCTCTGATTTGATCACTTCTATTCCCAGAAGTATCCACAGGTTCGGTTAATGTTGAATTAAAACCCTGAGTTTTGGGCCATCCCCAAGATGAGGTCAACAAGGGAAGCATTTATGACATTAATAGTATGCCTCCAGGAAAAGATTGCAAGGGAAAAAGAAAATCAAAGAGCTAGCAATCACATTAGCAAACATAGATGGCAATGGTCAGATTATGTAAAAATGTTAACTTGCCTTTAGTTGATACAAAAACAATCATAAGCCCCTTGGGCTTGATGTGTATCTTATACTTGCAGGCCTTGGATAAAGCTTTTACTAGCTGAGGGGCATTTTAAAATAACATAAGAGATTATAGGTCAAACAATCATACCAGTATCAGTAATCTATTGCCAGACAGCAAGTAACGTTCCACTGCATCATTCTGTGGAAGCTCAGGAGGCTCTTTGCTTGTCCTTAGCTGTGCTTCAACAACGGTATCGTTCAGTTCACTGCAAAGTATTTACAGGAAACTCAAATCTCAGTGAATCCCGGCATGACATGGTTAGCATTTAGCAGAACATGGACACGTTAACTTTAATGAGGAAAAGACATTACATTTCTACTTCATTTCTTTTAATCATTGGGAAAGAAATGTACTGATCTTAAAGAGTGAACAGAAAGAATTAGTACCAATAATCTCTACCATTTACATACTTGTTAAGGCACCTAAGCTAAAAGTAAATGGCCAAGGAATAGAGATCAAACTTGGCAATACCAAACTTCAAAATCAGCTAATATGGGGCAACACCACATATTTGCCCTTGTGAGCAAGTCAAATTGACAATTAAACAAAATGGGCTGACATGTGAATGCCTAATACAAGACAACAAGCGACTTTGTCCAAACTAACTGAAGGTTGATTGGAAAGGGAAATGTAATAATCATCAGTACTAATGGGAAACTGAGTGCCTTTAAAAGAAAATTATATATATAATGACATATCAAGATAATATCTTGTCCATCTACGTTTTTGATAGATGAAATAAGCAGACCTGAGAATTTAGTTTCCTATGTGACTGAGGCAAAAATCAATGATGCCTAGCTAACTAAATTAGAAAATAGATTGCTACTTTTGATAATGTACATCAATGCAACAAAAGCTGATGGAGGGTTGACCATGGCCAAACCAGATAACTTCTGTATGAAGTTGGGAAAGGTCATAGTGCAAATGACCTTAACAAATGCAGTAAAATTTCAAAATTTACATGCACTTGAACAATGTAAGAAAATCATATTGTGTCCTCTTTCACATTCACGTAAATCTTTAAAAGAAAAGGCTATGTTTTCAACTATAAAATTCTCCATTGCCAGATTAATGAACCTCAGCCTGAATTTAGCAGAATATATTTCAACACTAAAACCATGTTGAAAGTGAAATAGAACTAATTGGCCTATTAGAGGAAAATTTGCCCAGCCTATATGATGAACATGTTCTAGAGAGTTTCAGAACTCTTAAGAACGAGACAAACAGCCAGAAGATATATTCAAAACTGCAGACAAATATCGTTGCGTACCTTACAAACATTTCAGCCCATTCTTGAGCAGTGTGCTTTGTCACATGATGGAAATTGTGTTGATGTCGCTTCTCCCTTTCTTCAGCCGACATGTTCAAAGCCTGGGCAATAGAAGCCGCAACTTCAGTGATATTCCAAGGATTTACTAGAATTGCGCCAGCACCCAGAGATTGTGCAGCACCAGCAAACTGCAAGATACATCAAGGATATCAAGGTTAGAAAGAACTACTTTTACTAACTTGAGTACAGCACTTCAGTACTTTGAGAGCAAGAATTTTGATTAACCTATTAAGTCTTCAATATAGCATGAAAATCAAGTACAGCAAAACTAGTCTCTTTCAACCCAAAAACATGCAATGAATACTTTTAAGTAGTAAGTAATTACTTCACTGAGAATGAGGACCCCTTTCTTTGCTTCTTGGCAAGCAACAAACTCATAACTGACAAGGTTCATGCCATCCCTTAAAGATGTGACAAGTGCTACATCTGAAGAAGAAAAGGTCATCCATTATTAAATACAACAATCCACAACTAAAAACAGTATAATGAAAATTTTGGTGCTAAGAACCATATCCTGGAATCAATCATAACCAAAATGCTATTGTCATATGGGCCTTGCGAGAAGCCGAAAAGCAATATTCTAAAGTGGATTTCACTAGTTCCCTGAAGACTGATAAATATTTAAAAGACATTGAGGATACAATTCATCAAGATTGTTAATCCTGTGATCACAACAATCGATTGACATTCCAGGTTACAACAATGGCAACTTCATAATAAAGTCTCTAATTGTACAGACTTATTGGATTTCTCCAGATATTATTCTTTAGAGAACAACCGTCAGCCTTTCCTCAGAACTATCCAAATTAGTTTCAAGTTCCAAAAAAGTTACAGATGTCATATGATTCTTCAATGTGCCAAAACACAATAAAACAGTTAGATTGTGATGTACAGAAAAAACAAATGAACCAGTTATGCTTTCCCTAGAATATTTACTTGCAAGAAGTGAAACCAGGGCCTTTGTTTATGTCTTAAGTACTAACTGTAATTGCAACTACAACAGACGACCAAATCAATCAACATCTGAACCCATAGAGAACAAATCGAAAAGAAAAAGTAGAAGATAAATACTAATTTAAAAATGTTTAGTGGCAAAACAATTACGAATCAACCAAATAAAGTAATAAACTGAAGAATGAAAATAAATTGAAGATAAAAAGAAAAATAATTCAACAAGTACCGGTAACAGCATATAATGCACATAGTGCGTGAAAGTCAAGTGAACGATCCTGTAAAGCGAAAAAAGTACATAGAAAAATCCCCGTTATTAGAAATCCATGAAAGCAAACAAAAACTTAAAATAATGATCTCTCTTCCTTGCACAGTCCAAAGTCCAAACTTCAAATGCTGGTAGAAACTCAAAGATGAAACCAAGAAACCTATGATTATAAACGGGTTCAATTATAACAAATTAAGGAACATTCAGGATAAGACAAATAATACACAACCTGAAATTCAACCTATTATAATTCATTTTAGACAATATATCACTCTCCTATACATGAATATTTCTCATCCTAGTCTAGCAAGTTCATGAAAGTAAAAGTTTTTAATATCTCAGAGTCTCCACAAAAAGGTGAGTACTTCCTTTTCATTTAAAACTTTAGTCAATTTAGGTATCTATCTTCCTAAGGCACTACACCACATAATCAAACTATGAATTGAGGATTGAGAATATAACTACAAGAACTCATGGTAAACTTTTACAACTTTGGCAAGGGAAGAGTAGAGAGAAATAGAGTGAAAAAAATTCAGTGTTTCTGAGTTCTTCAGTAGAGGATTCAGAGGTGAAAGTTACCACCCAAAAATCCATTTTAGTAATGGTTTGAATTTGGGGCATACTGTTAATTCTGGGGAAAAACCATTATGAAAAATTCTCAACTCTACTTTTATTTCAAAACAAGAAAAGGATAATTGTTTCTTCTACTCTACTCTCTCTTCCATTTAATGTCCAACAGAAATGGCTACTCTTTAACATTTTTCTACAAGATGTTCCATATTTATCTCCCACCAGACTAAAAGAATGATAATAAGATAATAAGATAAAAAGATAAATGCTAGAATGCCAAGATGACAGGCAACAGAAATCCTGCAGGCAAAAGAGTTCAAATCAAAGTTTCATGAAGCTAGCAGATAAAATACAAGCAAAGAAAAAAAACACAGGCATGAAATTATTAGGATGCCAAAGACAAACCAGGTGATGTATTGGTACTGCAGTCAGTGATCCAAATCGACCATTAATTCGCCCAACAATTTCATGAACTTGGCTTGTAAGTTTCTGGTCTGCCAACAATAATAAGTAAAATTAAGAATTACATTCAGCCAAACACATTAATCAGGAATTTTCCAAATAATTTCATTATTTATAAAAATAACCATATTAAAGTTTAAAAATAATATGACCAAATTGAGCATGCATGATGAACCCAAGGAATCTGTAAGAAAAAGTTGACAACATTATCATCCTGCCTTTTGCATTTACTACCAGAGTTGGTAGTAAAACATATCAAATTCCTTTTCATTCGACAAAAGAAACTCAAGAAAGGTTTCTGAAGGGCGTGAGTAACTGTAAAAAGAAGAATGTTAATTATCTTCAACTTTGGTCAGGAAGCGAAACATACTTCAGGAGAGCAATTGAGGAATTAGAATAGCATATTTATATGTCAGACCTCGACTCTTACATCATTTCCTGGTTCAGATTTCAAGTCAGGTTGGTTTGTTATTCAGGAAAACAAAATCCTTTATAAACTAATTGATATTTTTTATAACATATTTGGGCATGCAATTGATAATACATATTGAGTATAGCAAGTGAACTAAAATTTCAAGCTCATGTTGTATCCTGCACTTTCCTCTTTAAAGCTTCTAATTGCTAATTGATAGCCTGGTAACTTGCTCAGTCTACAACATCTGGAGGCTCTTTATGCCAAACGACTAGTAAATACACCATTGACAATTCCAAAACAGATTTAAGGTTAAAAAATCTACACAATTGCTGCCCAAGATGGAACTCAAGAATATTAAAAACTAACAATAACATATCTTTCTTGTAAAGGAAAACTAACTCCAGAAATATGCTATACCTGGCAAACACATAAACAGTATTAGAACACATATCTACAGACAAGAGAAACAAAGAAGCATACATTCAGGAACATCAGTTCTTGTTGGCACTGCAATTTGCAGCAAAACCACTTTATCACGCCAGTTAGGATTTTCCTCAAGGAACTTTTCAAATGCCAGTATCTTTTGGGGAATTCCTTTAATCATATCAAGACGATCAACACCAAGCATTACCTGCCAAGTTAGGACAGTTAATAATAAGCACACAGAGCAACAAATAAAATAATACGTCACAGCAATATAAGGCCACAAAAGACTTATATTAGAAAACCAAAAAGAGAAGATATAGAAGAGAGAAATGTTCTTTCTGCATGGATTTACAAACATGTATAATAAACTGGCAAACACTTCTACATTATACTGCTTTGAAAGGTGAAATAGAAATAAAAATGAAAAAAGGAAAAAGAAAATTTCAATCTAAAAGGGATAAATAGCTGAAATTGAGCTGGCTGTTAAGTGGTGCTATACCCCATCTGTTAAATATTGGGTTTCCTAGTCTTATAAAGTCTCTCCACTTAATGCCAACTGTTTTTACGTTAGATGCTTAACAAGTATATATCCTAGTATTAACATTAAAATATTATAAACTATGCATACATATCTACATGTCTATATAATCAGTTTGTGTATGTATATATTCCATAGTAATTCAAACATGGCATGACTAGAAATCAGGGTAGAATTTTTTTATTAACAAACACTGAAAATAGTTTTGGTCAAAACAATTGCACAAGATGTTGATCACACACTTACAAAACCAGAAATCACGGATTTCAAATTTAGCAACAAACAAGCAGATAAAGAAATTAAAGGTTATAATAATGTCATAAGGTAAATAAAGCATCTACCTTTCGGCCAGAAAACCTTTCTTTCAATTCTTTGATGTGTTCCTGGACCTGAGGAACCAGAAGTGCGTTTTGGAACCGTAGAGAGTCTATCCCAATAGGAAACTGATGTCTCAAGCAATTAAAGAACCAAAAAGACAAGTATAAGCATAATTTGCAATTAGTTTGAAGGAAAAACATGTTTAAACTAATATTCCTAGTACAGCATATAAAGCAACAAGCTATGAAGAATAAAGGCATAGGAGAAGTCAAGTGAAAAAAAAGGAAATAAAGGAATCAAACATACCGCAGCAACACGGGTCAGCCTCCCTTGATCCTCGACTCCTTCAGGTGTCCCCTCAATTCCAAGAATTCGAGTACAGGCACTAACAAAATGTCTGGCATAGTCATAGGTATGAAAACTGGAACGCATACAACAAAATGAAAACAATGGTTATCTGCACATTAGGCAAATAGTTATAGAAGTCTAAGAAACACACTCTCAGAGGTGATCCAATCATAGGGAATGAACCACTTCAAAGTGATAAAACCATGAGACCTATTAGAATCAAATGCAATCCATCTTTAATACAAACATCTATACAAATAAGGATTTTTTGTTTTTATTTTGCCAACTTTGCTTTAATAGTAAGCTTTATAAAAATTTGAGAAACACACTCTCAGAGCTGATCTAATAATAGGTGTGATAAAATCATGAGACCTATTAGAATCAAATGCAACACATCTTAAATACAAACATATACAAATAACGATTTTTTTTGTTTTTATTTTGCCGACTTTTCTTCACTAATAAGCATCACTTCCCTGTAGATTTTCAGAAAGCTTAACTGCAAGAGGTCATGCAATTCTAAAACCACATAATCCTGCTTGTTTTAAACTAGCACATGTTAGTTACGATAAGTGAAATTAACAAATTTCTGGACCAGCTAAACTTCAATAATCTGCAGATTAAAATAATTAAATTAACAAGGCAGAGAAAATGTCAGTGTGATAATTGCCAATAGAAATGTCCACCATTCACAACCAAATTGTAAAACAATGAACCTTGCATAAGTACAAAGAATACCAACAGCAAAAATTAGAGGGGTAAATAGGCTAAGAGGAAAAGTTAACTAGCTATACTATGCATATCCAGATTTCACCAATTGAGATAGACTGATAACTTATGTTTGAAAAGTAAAATATATCAATCATGTTAAGATGAAGTGCAATAAGTCAGCAAAAATGCAGCAGAAACCTACCCAACCAAGTCAGCAGCAAGAACTGAACGCAAAAGCTCAGATCTGGATGGCAGTGTCCTATGAATTTCAGAAGAAGGGAATGGTGTATGTAGAAACCAACCAACTTTCATATTATTGTTGTGGTTCTTCAGGCATTCGGGAAGATACATTAGGTGGTAATCATGGCACCAGACAACATCCCCCTCTTCATAGTGCATATTTACGACATCAGCAAACATTTGATTGGCTTTCTTGTATGCAGCAAACTGGGACTGGAAACTTCTTGTAGTAGCAAGGCGGTCTTCTTGAGGAAGTCCAAGGTAGTGAAATAGAGGCCACAATATATTATTGCAATAACCATTGTAGTACTGATGAACAATCTCTTCATCAAGGAATACTGGGATACACCACTGCATGATAAGTGCCTTCAATCTAAATTGCCTATATAACATATAATCAGATTGCATTCCAGAAAGAGTGTTTCAAAAGCAGCTAAATACCTTTTCAGCTAAAGCTTTAGTAAGTGCCTTCTGTCCAATCTCATCCGGAACATTCACACCAGCCCATCCAATCCACCTTGTTTCAAACTCCTTGACACCTGGAAAGTTCATCTAAAGTTATCCTGTAATGGTAAATGTAGAAATGTTGACACAAGACCCAAGTAAACCAGGGAGTTAATAGCTTACCCAAGAGAGCAGTTACAAGACCTCCAGCACTTATTTCCAGTGACCATGAATCTTCACCCCTCCTCACGGCAGAAACAGGAAGCCTATTGGCCACTACCAACAGTCGTTGCCTAAAAGGCCTTCCATCTTGTCTTTCGCATCCCTCAGTCAGTGCCCTTGCAACTGCAGCGTCTTCCAAGTATTTTTCGACAAAAGCAGCCCTAGAGTTGTCACCTTCTCTAAAACGTGGTCCATTCTCAGATACTTCAGCCCCCTTACGAATATCAATCACTTCATCTAAATGGGAAGTTCTGTTGCTTTTCCTTTGCTCCCTTAGCTCTCTATCACGCAAAAGGCGTTCCGTGCGAGTTGGTATATGCGGCGAATTACCGTTGTACTTGTTTCCAGGCATACGCTCAATCTAGAAACCAACCACCAATACCAATTTTATAAGCTCTCAGAATAATTTTATGTCCTGCATTTTTGTTTTAGTAAATTAAGCGTATTAATCAGCAGCATAATTCTGAGAAAGCTCTGCATCTTACTAAGATTACGTACTGTAAAAACACGACGACGGTCAATGATTTTGTACAAATAGTTACTAAGATTTCCATTGTCTTTAAAAACTTGTTACTGCCTAAATTTCTTCCCAAAAAGAATCAAACAAAAGGACAGAAAAATATGAAAAGATAACAAATAAAATGGGATCCACTGAATTTGATGAAAAAATGGGGTCTACCATGAATTTTTATAATAATTCAAGCCCAAGATTTCTTTCGGACCAAAATCCACTATGTATAAAAATCGCATAGGAAAAAGAAGCAAGAATGACACATTAGCAGAGCCGAACTATAGAGAATATAAAATCCACGCGGCTATGTAGTTCCCTTCATTTTTCAAGATTCCGCAACAACCTATCATCCAGGTTAAAATCCAACCCATTGCACGCAAAAATTAAAAGAATCTTTTTTAGTTAAAACATTGGAAGCTTATTAAACTCGAAGAATCTATCTTAAGTCTTAACCAGTTTAAAATAGCAAAAAGTAGTGAAAAAAAAAGAAAAAAAAATTCCCACCTTTGAGACCAAATCCTAAAAACCAAACAACCCAATATTTCCTATAAGAAAAGTTAACCTGCTTACGCTTTGCTACAATACATGAACTTCTGTACTAAAACTGAAGCACCAAAGGATTAGATAAGAAAGGTAAAGAAATGAAACAGAAAGAAAATTCCAGAGTCTAGTTGTGGGTGGGAGAGAGTTATCATAGCAGGACAAAAAGTAAGGAAGGAACACAATTCTTGTGAAATCTTTATATGGGCACTTAAAGCCAGCCATGCAGCTGCAGGTGACACAAGAAAGAACATAAGATCGTGTAGAAAAGGGAAAGAAAAAGTTTTACCAACAAAAAACCAGAAAATACGTAGTATAGTAAAATACTAATCAAAACCTCGGAAGACTCAAGAAATTGGGACATTTCAGTCAAGTAATTTAATAGTGTTTAAATGATCATTACTAAAAAATCTATGACGAAAGCACTTAGGAAAGATCTGCTTTTCCTACACGTTCCTCCGTGGGTCCGACTCAGGTAAGGCCACATGAGCATTTTCCAGGTCTTATCGTGTATTTGAACAGATTGCTAAAGAAATCTGAACCGCTTCAATATCAATTTTAATTTATTTTGGTTTTCTTTTAGTGGGAAAAAATATTGTGTCTTTTATTCCGCATGGAAGGGTAATCTTTTGTCTTTTTCAAATAAAATAAAACAATCAAATCTTTTACTTATTATAATTAATAATTAAGCCTGTCCTATTTTCTAAAAACAACAACGAAAACAAAAGTATAAACCAATTGTTTTTACCCCTTTCAAGGAAAGGAAACAAAAGTTTGTATTTAAGTCCTCTGCTGATTTTGTCAAAAGGTTCCAGATATCAATGTACTACCCTTGAAAACTATGGCATTCTCTAGAACGTAAAATAGAGAGAAAACAAGAGCCGTCACCATTTATATATACACACTAATGTGACAAGTACGTAACTGTTTGGAGAAGCTGTGAAATGGAAGAAAGTGACTAAACAAATAGTTTAAAAACTAATAAAGCTGATAAGAAAATAGATGAAGTAATAATATGGACACTTAATTTTTCAGAAGTTGCATGCAAAATAAAACATGAAGTGTGCCAAAAGTCCTATCATTACAGCTCGTTTCCAACCCAAAAATTTTGGCTTTTTTGTACGAGCTATTATTAGTAGAGTATGTATTTGGCACACCAGGACATAAATTTTTTTATTTCACAAACAATATAAAAAATTGATGTGTATTTTAAAAAAAAACTAATTTACCATTTCCTATAAAGATATTTGTTTAGTGTTTAAAAACTCCCTATCAAATATTTTTCCACAAATCAACTAATCTCTATTATTAATTTTCAATGAAACTGATTATAAAGAAACAAATGGTTGATATCAAGTTGTCCCTTAATCCATTTTAATTGACCAAAGAAAGAAATAATAATAAACAAAATGCAAAATGCTGTGCAATGCAACAATTAATCAACATTTAGAGACAAGTCAAATATCCTTTTTTTCTTTACATCTATGGGAGAAAATCTAAGTGGCGTGGTAACTGCTAAGGTCCAACTTTTGCTCTAAGAAAAGAAACCAGTAAATCAAAATCTTAGTAAAATTAGGTATACTCTTACTAAAATAGGTGTAAAATCTTGTAATAGTGTCAACAATACGAATATGTACCACGCGGAAAGATTTCAATTTATTAATATTTAAAAAGGAAAAGAAGATAAATCAATGTTATAATTAACGAGGACTGTTATTTTTTAAAAATATTTTTTTTATCTCCTAATTTACATATAAAGGAATACAAAATAAACAATAAAATTAGGATTTAACTTAAATGATCATACAAGTTAGAAAGAAGACATCTTGGAGGATACTTGAGTCCCTTCTTGTAGTTTAAATACGAGAAAGAGAGATTCCAATAGAAGAGGTGACCACTGATAGTGTAGTGTGTGAACCTCACAGTGTGGAATCGGAGGATGAACTACAAACTCTAATGGAAAAGCATTTCATAATATTATTTATGCTAATAATAAAATATTTGATTGAATTAGTCACATAACTCAGAGAAAAGACTAACAAATTAACTTTTTCAAAAACAACTTATCTTTCTGTATTTTTATAAATATCTTTCATAACTACCCACTCTTATCTCCTACTCCCCTCATTTCCTTTAAAAATTTACTTTCTATTTTAATTTATTTTTCAAATATAACCATTTTAATAAATATTATTACTTTAAAAAAAACCTTCTTTTATTTTATCCACAAAATGACTGATGAATTCTAATATACTTAAGAGGCACATACGACGTGGTTTAAGCCACTAAATAGTGACAAAAAACATTGACCAGTTCAATCCCCATATACTTTCCTTCCCTCGTTAAAACCAAAAGAAGAAAGCATGTATGGCTCGAGCAGCATTCTAGGCATGAAAAAGGGGTCATACATGACAATCATGATTTGTTTCAATTTTGACAAACTTATTTGTCTTCATTATATTCAACACATCAAATCCCTCTTCACCTTAAAAAAAACACATAAAACGTTTCTGCAATATAATTTAATAATGCTTTTCACATTAGATCTATAAACAATTTAGGGGCCGTACTAGGAATCTCCAAATGTGTTTTAGCTAAAATCTTCCTATTACTTTTAACTTTATTAAAAATTCATTTCACCAACTTTTCTAGTCTAATTTCTACCCGTTTTCTTGAATTACTTTACCTTTTGTTTTGGGAGAATATTATCTTTAGCATTTTATTATAAGGTTTCTACTTTTATATTTTAACATATATTGTATTTGTAGTGCCCTGTACAAATTTAAGAATTCTACTGATTATATATATATAAATTTAGTCCTTTGTACCTTTATCGTGCAAAGGATTAATAAAGTAAATGCGCATAGAGAGACCAGCAACTGGACCACGCTAGCAATGCGCATTTTATAAACTAGTCCAGATAAAAAGTAGTTTTTAGGGGAATATTACATTTTACACTTTTTTCTAGTAACATTTCTGTTACTTATGAGACCAGTTATCACATTCGTTGACAGTAAAATTATCAACTTTTACAAACAGAATTAATAGAATCACGTATATCCTTATATTGTAATAATAAATTAAAGAAATTTGTGACAATCTTTTAATAGGTGAAATTAAATATAAATGCACAGACAGAGCCACTAGACCTGGCAACTCAAAAGCGCATTTAATAACATGTTTTCCCCTCTATTTTCCTCTCTATTTCGAACTGAAAAACATCAGCATGGAAAATAAGCAACTAGAAGTGCGACAATAATCTTCTTTAGTGTTTTCTTCAATGCAATTCCTATTCACTAATTTATAGAAAAATATTATGCGACTAAATGCACTCTAATTTATATTCTCTTATATGTTTTAATAGTAATAATACCAACTAAACTAAACCTAAATCAATCTCCTTGATTAATTTTTTGGGTAATTTTGAGTAGACCAAAGAATAAAAGCACTAAGCAATGTCGATTGCGATGACATGTCAACCCCTGCTCTGTTGAGTTGGGGGGGGGGGGGCTACTTGTACTCTTTGAGTGGTGCAGCCAGCAACCTTTAACTGCTGGCACAAGAAAAGGCAAATTTTTTGCCTGTGGGAGAACAACCAAATGGGGCAACCATTTCCCTATTTTCCTAGTGGGGAATTCTGAATGAACAGACATTTTCCCACCTTGGGACATTGACGCAACTCAAGAACGGACATGTTTTTTTACGTAAAGCACCGAAGAGATAAGCCAAAATGCTTGGTCTACATGTATTCCTAATCCGATTCCTTGAAAGAAAACTTGAATGACAATGGCTTTAGCCATATTAACAGATAGTACATATTAGGAATCTCCTTGGTACCTAACCTGATGATCGAAAATGATTTGCCACCAACTTGTATAGTATGATTAGAAAGACTTATATACCTAACCCGGTTACACGCTCTGCATATTGCAAGCAAACTTTCTAAAAGTCAAACAATGAAGAGATTCCAAAGCATAAAATTTGTTGCTCAGCTAGATTACAATTCACCAAAAGCAATTCAAGTAATTCTGTTGATTTACCAGAGTTAAGCAATAGCAATCAAAGAAACAAGAAAAAGATAAACTGAGACAGTAAAGACGTGCGTCAATGAAATCCAGTAAAATGGAAAACATAAGCAATCTGGTGCTAGAAAATGTCGGAAATTAATGGTACAGATAGGTAAGTAAATGCCGCTACTTACGGTCTAAGAGGAAATGAGGAAGAACTGCATGGACTTGCTACAGGGGAAGGTTGCAACTTTTGGACTTCAAAAAAGAAATAATAAGCAAACAGAAATATACTTTTTAAATATAATTTTGAATTATGACTATTGTCCAAATAAAAAAGCGAAGAAAGGAAAGACAGATACCGGAAAAGAACCATAATACAAGTGACTAAATCGATGAAAGGGAGGAAAAGGGAAATGAGCGAAGACCAGAAATTGACAGAAAGGACTTGCATGCTGGTTTGTTCTTTTTCTGTGCTAAACGAAGGCAAGTGGGCGGTTGGTATTATTGCTTGTGGTCAGAGATAAAAAGAAAGATATTGGGGATCCTAGAGCGTGAGTGCCCGTGAAAAGATACACTAGTAGCCACTCGCCAGGGAATTTTCAGTGAAGGCATAAATTTGTTACTCGTTCACGAAAGGTTGGTACCCACAATTTGTGGGTCCCGTAAAAATTTAAGTCACAGATTCCTTGCCTGGGCTGGGGTTGGGACCTTGGCCGGCCGAATCGCCTGATAGATGATACTAACCATCCAGTCTGGCAAACACTTTCGTGGAGCAAAAATGACCTCATAGGCCATACCCATGTCAAAATACTTTAAAAAGATCTCTGAAATATATGTTGAGCCTAAGAAAATATTTCTAATGTGGCCCCAGGGAACTGCCATCTCGCAAAACGTCTAAAACATGAGCCTTTCAGCCTCAGAGGCTCAAACTAAGGGCCCACTATTGGCAAGTGGCTACTATAACAAGTTGTTCAGAGTTTTTTTTTTTTGATGAGAATAATGGAGAAAAACACTACTCTGCTTCTGAAATTCTTCATGATTTTCCTTTCCTTCTCCTAGGATAAGATCTGTTGATCTAACCAGTAACCACCATACAAAAACATTTCAACCCACGTAATAAGAAGGTAACGGTTACAAAGGCCTTTTACCATCAATGCTGCAAGTCATTGAGCAAAATTTTCAAAAAAAGGGGGGGGGGGAATTAACAATCTTTTTTTCTTAGTTAAAATGTTTTAAAGATACTCAAAGCATCGACTACTAAGTTTTTTATATGAAAATGAAGAGAAAAACAGAGTGAAACATAGAAGGAACTCAAATTACATGCATCGTACTAAGAGAAATACAGCTTACCTCAATTACGATTTGAAAAGAGAAAGAATGAACTCTGTTTTCAGTCTACAGATGAATCTGTTTTTCAAGTTCTGGTTGTTGTGAAGGTGGAGATATATACTATTCTTGTCTAACGAATCAGAGAATCTGTGCATACGAAGTGAAGACACATAAATGCCTTAATTCCAATGGAGTTCTTACTCCCTCTTTTGCAACCAGACCAACTAAAATTAGTGTCATTTTATCCACACTCTCAGAATAGCAAGATGACAGCAATTTGGCCAGTTAGCCAAAAGAGTTGTCATTTTCTTCACTAATGATTTTGGCTCTTTTCCTTCTAGTGTATAATCCTTAAACTCCAATTATTGAGCTTGTTTCCCAAAGTTAAAAATTACACCGTAAAAGCTACAGGGGTAGTTAAGACTTAACGTCACAGTCCCCTGGGTCTCAAAGAAATATACTCTGGCAATTTTTTGTATTTGGAAAATCCAGATTCAATTGGCTGCAAAGCCAGCTATATGATTTAACTGCTCGAAAATGCTAGCCCCTCCAAGGCCGCATTGGCTATAAAAGTTTTTGCTAATCTACAGTGCCTCATTAAATGAACCTGTTTAGTGCTTTTCCGCAGTCTAACAATAAAAGAAAGTCTATGCAGTTCTGCTAAGTGCTAGCCACTAAACTCAGATTCCAGGGATATACTTAAGTTCCACTCAATCACTATCGTGACAAAATTGAGACTAGACAACTTGAGTGATGCGCCAAGCCAAGATTAAGTACTAACGGTAGTTAATATACTTTACTCGAGTAATAGTATATAAACTTGAATTTAAAGCACTTTAAAAAAAATTAAGTAAGTTAATTGAGTTTTAACTCGATTGGTATCGAAATTATTATCAAAATTTAAATGTTTAAAGTAGGATGAGATCATGAATAGTTCTCTTATTGTATAAAAATTTTAAATAAAATATTTCAACCATACTAGATTAAAAAAAATACCTTCTTAAAAAATTATTTTTAAAATTAATGACTTAAATATTTAAATTTATTTTATCAGTAATGTTTTGATAGATTTATCAGTATAATTTTAACAAAATAAGTATCACTCAACTTATAATACCAGACTTTATAATTAACCTACGCTTGTAGAAAAATAAAGCAATATAATTAGAGACTTGTCTTTCCTGAAAACTAAAATGTTTACATAATATAATTTTCAATACCACCATATGAATCTAACAGCTTTCCTATAACTATATTTCATCCAAACTATCAAATAAGTAAACGATACTGATAACCGTTTCAAGTTACAACACAGCAGAAATTTGCTTAGAAAGAGTAAATTAGCCTTTTATATAAACAAAAAAAGGGTATTATTTACAGTTCAAAGAAATCCAGAAATAGACCGAATCTTTTAGAAAAATAAATAATAAAGCAATTACCATTATTCGAAAACAAAGAAAATCTCGATATTGGAAACAAAAGAAACAAAAGTTTCTTTCTATATACTCCAAAATTTACTCTCTCGTTTCACAGCAACCAAACAGAGCAGCCTCGAAAGAATGAACATCATTTCTCAATGAAAATTCTAAAAAAGATTTAAAGAAAACAACGACGAAAATCAGACGGGCCTCTAATTTTCGAAATACTAAACAAAACAACAACAGCAACAATAAGAAGAAGAACAATCAATGATTTTCGAAATTTAAGCTAAAAAAAAAACCAGAACAAATAAGAAAAACAGAGAAAAAATGAACGACAAAAAGATTTAAAAAGAAGAGAAACTAACCTTGATAAAATGTAGAAGTAGATCTGATGTTTGAGCAAAGAGCTCAAATGCTAAGGAATTTCAAAAGAACAAAGCTAAAAATTAATGGAGATCAAAGTCGAAGCGCGATTAAGAGAACAAAAAAAAAAAAAAACTTAGTGAGGGAATTTTCTGGAGAGAAAACGAAGGAACGGAAGAGAGGAGGGTATTTATAGGAGAGAATCAAAGAGGCTTTTTCTTTTGGCGGGGGAGAGAGAGAGAGTAATGGCTATGGCTGGGAGACTGTTGGCTTCGCTTTGGTTGTGCCCAATCATTTGGAGGGAATTTGTTCTTCTTTCTTTTCAAAAAATATATTTTTTTTCTTTTTTGATATTTGTAAATTTCAATAAAATAAAATAAAATAAAAATTGTCACTTTAATCGCATTAATAAATTTTAAATAATTTATGAAATAAATAATAAATTTGATTCGTACGTTACACAATATTTTAACGATAACATAAAATGATTTCACATATGTTCACATTTTTTCTACGCTTTCTTTCTCTTTTCCTTCTTTAAGCATCTATCGAAAAAACAAGGTCTTTAAGTTTTACGTTACAAACTGATTTCAAGTCTTTCTTATTCTTTATGTTTAAGTTGTTTCTGTAGTTTTTTTTTTTTTATCTTTTCTTTTGTGAATTCGTGACTTAAAAATCTCATTAAATTTAAAACAACTTATGAAATAAGAATTAAACATTTAAGCGTTGATTATGAATGCGAAGGATATGAGTTCTCAGATTGAACAAACCAATGTATGGCATTACGACGTACCAAGAGTTTTATAGTGATTGAGTCTTTCGATTTAAGTGTAGTCTTTAAACTTTTGAATTCTATTTAGTGAATGCATGCCTTACTTATTTATTTATTTTAATTTATTTATTGCTTTGTTGTTATTTTTGTCTTTGATAATATTTTGTTTGAGCTAAAAAAATTTAAGATTAAGATTTTAAAATATTTTTAACATCATTTACATTTGTTAGATTTGGTGGTAAGGTATTTGAAGCTTAATATTATTGGAGAATCTCACACAGAATCTTTTTGGTATTTTTTTCAATCACTTTTAATTCTAAATTTGAGTAAAATAGTTTCTATAAAAAATTAAAGTAATTTAATTTCTATTAATTTTGATAATGAACAATTAAGAACAATTAATTATTGCATTAACGTCTTTAGTTAATTGTGCATAATTTTGATAGGTATAATAACAATTTTAGCTATCAATGTTTACATATTTTGTTAATTTGGTATTGATTCTAAAAAGTCAACGAATTTAGCCTCAACATTTACACATTTACGAAAATATTACAGAGTTAAATTTGTTTAATTGTGACCAAATTGATAGAATGTTTAAATAATAAAAATTAAATTTGTTATTATACCAATCAAATTTATGTAAAATTGACAAAAAAATATTAATGTCTTGATTAAATTACTCTAATTTATTTAGAAGAACCACTCTGCTCAATATCAAAATTGAGAAGGATTGAGAGACCTTTTTCCTTATTATTATTATTATTATTAAGAAGTCTTCTTTTATACAATGATTATACCTATCCATAGAACCCAATTTTTGGAGAAAAATATACCTAAATACACATCCTCCTAATTATTGTAATGATAACGATACCAATTAAGTTAAAATTCAATCAACGATCTCCTAATTTATTTCATTTTATAATGTAAGCTTAGCTTTTATGTAATTTAAGGTGACACGAAGGTAATTCAAGAATTTCTTTTTTGAAAATTTTGTGTTTTTAAAATAAAATTATAATATTTTCAACAAATAGTATAAAATAAAAAATATTAAAAGGCAATAAAAGCAATTCTTAGTCACAATTATTTATTAAATATATGTTTATTTTCAAATTCCAACTATTAAAAATGCTTTGTATGATGTTTATGTATTTTCACATATTATAATAATATTTAAAATATTATATAAATTTTAACATATTTAAATTTCATGCATGTCGTGATTATGCAATTTTGACGTCACATTTTATAGAATATTATATTTTAATTATTTTCCTTATATTGTCATATTATATCCAAAATTGTCAAAATCAATCAAAACTTATTTGTAATTTTAGCAACTACTAGTAACCCACTCCCACTCATAATAAGGAAGCAATTATCCATCTGATCACATATTTTTGGTGTGACAAAATTATGCCATAAATAGATATTTGCCAAATTAAATATCATTGATTGTGAATATGCTTTTACATAATCTTTAATATAGGGTAAATTATTAAAATAGTCGCTTTTGTTTACCTCATGTTATATATTTTAGTCACTTATGCTTGAAATGTTATGTTTTAGTCACTTACGTTATCGCATTGTAATATTTTAGTTACTACGTCGTTAATTGTCGTTAACGGTGTAAAGGTAAGCTGATGTGGCATGTTAAATCATCATTTCAAACAAAAATTTTAGGTTAATTTATACAATCGGTCCCCATATTTTTTCGTTTTGAACAATTTAATTTTTTTTCTTTTATGTTCTTTTAACTTTCCTTTTTTTTTTCTTTATTTTCCATTCTCTTTTGCTTCACCCTCTGTTTTCATCCCTTATTCATTTATTTTAATGTAGTTTTTCTATGTTTTCCATTTGATAAAATTAGTCCACAAGCTCGCCTCAATCGAAAAAATTATATTGTTCAAAAAAATAAAAGTATAAAGACTAGTTTTAACAAATGGAAAACATAGAAAAAAACTACGTTAAAAGAAATGAAGAAGGGAGGAAAACAGAGGGAGAAGCAGAAAAAAAAGGTTAAAAGAACCTAAAAGAAAAAATTAAATTGCTCAAAACGAAAAAATATGGGGACAGGTTGTATAAATTAGCCTAAAATTTTATTTTGAAATGATGATTTAACATACCACATCAGCTTAGCATTACACCGTTAACGACAATTTACGACTCAGTGATAAAAATATTACAATACAATAACGTAAGTGACTAAAATATAATATTTCAAACATAAGTGATTAAAGTATACCCTGAGGCAAACAAATATGACTATTTTAATAGTTTGCCCCTTAAGCTTCTATTTTTTCTTCTATTTTAGGCCATCATATCTTGTTTTTCTAAATTCAATCATTTCCCTTCTATTTATCAAACAAATTATTATTAATGTTTTATTTTTTTTATCTATCTCTCTTTTTTTTTATCAAGTTTACCTTTATACCTCTCACATTTGGAGGTTTATTTTTTCCAGTTAAATAAAAATAATTATTATTAACTTATAATTGATTGGGTATTAATTTAATTGACATTAATTACGTAACATCTACCTTAAATGAATGTAATTAGTTAGAGGTTTAAAAGGTTAAGGGTTGATTAGGAAATATATATATATATATATATATATATATAAGTAAATATGTAAAATGAAATATTATGCATTTTCAATGAAACTTCAATTTTATTTTTATTATTAATAGAATTTGAAATTAAGCATATAAGACTTAACCATCTATTATTAAAATTTTAAAACCTCATCCTTAATATGGCTGAAGTATGTATGCAATACTTATATGCTAAAAGAATGCAATTTAGTTTATGTATAAAATAAACAAAGAATTTATTTATTATTCCTTTGATATTGGTGCAAACAATCATATAAAAATTTATGTCAGCATTTATACAGTTTTTCATTTGTTTGCACAATGTCAAATGTATTCAATTTAAATTACTAAATTTTAAAAAGTCAGATTAAATTAACTTCATCTTCTTTTAAATGACAAAGTAAGTGTTGAGATAGAAACAGTTCATGGAGGAAAGAAAGAGATCGTGGAATTTAACACACATGAAACATGCAACAAAATAAAATAAATCAAGCAAAAACGAAGTTGATGTCGATGCATAAGCAATTGTTGAGAAACCCTTTATTGCATGCCCCTCAAACTATTCCACCTCCTTTTGGTTTTGGTGATGTTATTTGGTTATGATGATGTGATTCATCAGTGTAATAAGAGACTGAATATCCATTGAGATCGGGGGATATCTCCAATGTATGCCATTGTTGAGTCCTAGGGGAATTTCATGATCATGTTGTCCTTTGACCAAAAGCAAAATGATTGTAAATATTATATGATGAGTGCAGTTCCAAAACCCCTTGATGCAAAGATCCTTACCAAGGAGAATACTCTTTTGCTGTTTGTCTAGTTTGATGTTTAGATAGATGTTTGACTAGAAATGTGGATACTACAAAGGCAGTAAACAAATAAGAGAAGGAGAGATATAGGAACACAAATTTTGTTAATTCAATTCGGAAATAATCCTATTACTTAGTAAATGATTCATTCTAGTAACCTATTGACTAGCCTAATCTATCCTTACACAAGAAGTAATTGCAACCTAATAGATAACCTGACTTGTTAGAATCACTCACCCAAATAACCTCACTTACAAAACTATAAACTGAGTGCCAAATCCGAACAAAAGCCTAACAACAAATACAAAACAATGTAGTATCAACACCCTCTAAAGGGCTTGTCAAACCAAGCATATTAATAGCTTCCCTTAACAAATTTTGTGGAGATAAAATTATCAATTTAATGCATAATAGTCGTGGATAATATACTCCAATATCTATTCCAAAATACAGCCTTATCAGCCAAGAAAAATCGACAACTTAATTACTAAAAATAGCTTAAAGGATAAGGATACTTCTTATTGGATAAGGCAAGTTTGATTTCCAAGATTCTTCAATCAGCCAAATTTGATCATCATTTTTAATGACGAGATAAAACATGTTTTGGGAATCATTTGCTTATAGAGAAACCAATATGGAGGTGAAAGTAAAAAATGCCAACATCCAACTTGACTTGAGTTGTTTAAGATTCATGTCTAAATTACTGTCTAAAGGTTTATCTGAACATCTATTTAAACATGAACGTGTTGAACATGAGTTGAAACATTAGCAACGAGATAGCTAAAGTCCCAACAATCTCCCCTTTTGACTTTTGACAAAACATAAGCAATTGATCAAAACTCCCCCTATCACCATGCCATAAAAACATATGAGATACCAAAAACAAATCAATATAAGTAACTCATAATAGATGTTATCCAATACATCAAAATAAACTAGTATCAACTTATCTCCTCCTTTTTGTTAAAAGGCCAAAAGGCACCCTATGTCTATTATATTCTAGCCTCTATTTGAATAGGTCTTTGAATAGCCATGTTCGCTTCATTCAACCTCTCCTTCAAAAATTCTATTAATGAACCTCAAACTAGCCTTCAAATGAATTTATCATTTGTAAATGTGTAAAACTCTTTAATTTTACACAGGTGTAAGTAGATTCCTCTCCTTAAAGGGGAATAAAGCAACAAATTTAGCATTTCTTATAATTTCATAAGCATGCATATAAACAAAGACTTCATCTATATTAGCAATTACAACTCCTAAAATTTTAACTATTCATTTAGATAAAACAAACCATGTAACAAGTAAATTGATCTACATCTTTGAATGAGCTTTTACAAATAAAAGAAAATGTTTGAACTTACAAGTTAGAACTATTAAATTCCTCTGCTTGTTTCTCATAAATTTTCTATGTTCCATCAAACCTTTCATGCTTAAAAAGCATTAAGAGATTGACAATTCATAATAGTAAATTACACCCAACGTCATTGGTTACTCAATTTCAAAAAGTTACAAATTAATCATTAGAGTATTTGAAAATTTTATATAAGTCATTAAATTATTCGAAAGTTTTTATTTAAGTCACTAGGTTGTTAATATTTTTTTCTAAAGTATGGCTAACGAGCTCTAAACAATAATTCAAATATCAGTATGGTTGATTAGTACACATCAACAAGTAGAAAAACATACCTTAGATCCAAGTCGATTTGACGATCAATGTTGGAGATCAGAGAAGAAAGCTGTTTAGATTTTGGTTCATAGAATTGTGACATTCAAAGATGTTTTATGAAAAAAAAAACTAAATTGTAGAAGAGAAGAAGAATGAGAGCTTTTGATTGGTGTAGGGAGTGCGAATAGGGAAGACCATACAATAGTGATTTTAACAGCTAGTGACATAAATGAAAACTTTTGTATAATTTACTGACCATTTTATAACGTTTTGAAGTTGAGTGAACAAAACGTAAATTTACTAATAGTTTAATGATTATAAAATTTTAACTATTATAATACTTTCTAAATGAAAAGGTGAGGTCGAAAATCAAATACCCATTTCTCTTCATGAATTTCATGTCCCTCCACACAAAAAGTTTAGCTGACCAATAGCCAACTTTATATCTTTACACAAAGTTGATCACAAAGTCATGAACCACTACTTTTACTGAGCCACAAAGAAAACAAAAATAAAAGAGAAACGATTAATCCATGTTTTGTGACACTAATGTAGATATTTTTTTAAAAAAGAAAATTATAATTAATGTACTATTTTTCAAATTGATTAAATAATATTATATTAAATATAAATATTTTAAAAACAATTTTTTAATATTTAAACCCAAATTCATTTTTTTAACCATCTTTAACCGATCTTTAACATAAAAAAATGTTGAAAAAGCTATGTGCTTCTATAACTTTTTATAAAAAAAATTATTATTTTATATAAAAAGATAAAAATTCTGGTAGCACTGACTATGGATTTTGTCCCCTAAACAAATATGCATGGTGATAGAGCGGCAGCATAATGGTAACTTTATGCCTCATGTGTCTCTTTTTATTTTCTATTCAACATCTTTATGCACTTCCGGCTGTCACGTGAGCAAAGCCACTTTTTTAATTAATCAATTAATTACTTCTTTTTTTTTGGGATTTTCCTTTGACCACTAAAATATAAATAGGGTTTTGGTTGCCTTTGAGGAAAAGCTTTTGTGAATTTCAGTAATTTGCACTTTAGTCACCACCTAAGCACTAACTTTGTTAAAATGGCTGAGATTCCAATAACATTAACCCACTTAACAAATTAAAGGGGGAAAAACAAAAGATGCTTTGTGTTTCTTATTCTTTTAGTGGATTCTGCAGCAAAAATGAGACCCACATATCCCTCAGGTAGCGGCTACTTCGCAATGTTGGAAGATGATATATGAATCGAATATTTATTTAAATTTTGGAAATTATTATATGAATATTTTTTTATTTTTTTTATTTCAATAAGTAAAATATATTAATAAATTAAATTAATTTTTTTTTTGTATATTATACATGTCTAATTTCTATACAATCAACTAATGCAAGTTGAATAATTAACTCAATAATTGAATTGACTATAACTAAGGGAATCCACACATTCGAACTTAGGACATTAAAATTGTCGGAGTCTAATCTTGCCATTGAGCGAATGCTTCATTGGCCTTAATATTGTAAGTTAGAAGTTTAGAATTGTTGTATTATATGATATATGGCTAAGGTTCAACACTAGGATAAGCCCAAGAGAACTATTATTATGAAAAATTATTACTCTCTCCATCCTATTAAATTTGTCATATATGTTGAACTTATATCTCTTTCTTTAAAATGTATTATGAATAAATATTTTAAAATATATATTATAAAAACTTTCAATGAAGTAGTTTTTGAATATATGCTAGGCTATCTACTTCACTGGCTACCTCCTGACAATGGTGATTTTCTACCCTATTGTGTTAGGGGTGATTACTAACAAATAGTAATAACAATTATTCGTCCCTGATGAATGACTTGTGGCCACGATTTATTTTCCATAATCCATATAATGCCAGTGACATGATATTATTTACTCTCTATCCGAGCTATGAATTCTACTATTGTAAGTGAAGTCATTCCATACATAAGTCACATACTCAACACACAAACTTTCAGTTTTGAGGTCAATGGAACACAAGTTTTCGATATACTAAAGTATATGAGTTAGGTACACATGGTCAATCACTTACTTAATATTGAGGCAAGTCATGTCGTAAACATCACAAGTGAATAAATCCATAAACGAATCCAAGATAAATTCAACTTGGGCCTTGTCTAATATACCATCAATTCAGACAATCACACCTATGCTTCTATTTTTTGGGAGTCATCTCCTTTGATAACCAAGACAAGATATCTCCTCCATTGAACTTAACAGTTGACATAATAGTCCCTTGAATTAAATGTTCATTTTGATTCCTCAGACTATGGACGGTTTAGATTACCTACTAATATAATTTATCTTCCCACATCATATTCCATCCATATGATGCAACTTAATATTAGTTAAACTTTAGGTAATTGATGAGCTAATATTTGCTTATTATTCTTTTCTTTTCATTAAAAAATCATTGAGGACAAACATACAAAAATAATAATGTTAAATATGGAATTTTATTTAACTAACATATTCGAAAAATAATGATGTTAAGAATTAATTTTTAGAGTTAGGACTAATGATGATTTTGTAAATGTTGAGGTTAAATTCTTTGGATTTTTATAGAATTAGAACTAAGATGACAATTTGTAAACATGAAGGCTAAATTTGTTGAATTTTTTTATATTTTGGATCAAATTGATAGAATATGTAAGCATTAGAGGGCTAATTTTGCTACTAAACCAATAAAAAACCCACATAAGCTCAAAGTGACTAAAATATTTAATTTTGAAAAGTTTAGTGATTAAATTGAAAAAAATAATTGTTGGGTGACCAAAATAGAACGAAAGGCATCATTGGGTGACCATTTTATAGTTTATCCATAAAAAATAATTTTCTGCATATTTACGTCATCATTTAATAGAAAAAAATTACACCTTTCAAAATGTATAAAGGTTAATTTATTTATATTTTAGTAAAATGAACTGAAATGTAATCCATCCTTAAATATAAAGATTTCCATAATACTTTTACACGTGAAATCCATTTTAGATTTGTACTAAAAGAAAAACATAATTTTTTTTTCTCAAAAACACAAAATAGTGATAATCGTGGGCAAATTACTAATAAAAGCCGTTTTTTTCAAAATTTACCGAAATGGGCCGATTTTTTGATTATTTACCGGAATGGACCATTTTCCGCGAAATCGCGTCCACGTCAGCGCGATGTCAGGGTACGCGTCAGGACATCGCGTCCACGTCAGCGCGATTTGCTTACGTGGACACAAATCGCGCCTACGAGGACGCGATTTGCTAACGTGGATGAACAGTTTATGTTTTTAAGCTTGGAAAACTTTGAAAGGCCATAACTTTTCGCTCGGTTGTCCGATTGAGACGATTTTTTTTATTTCGAATAAATTTTTGAGATCTACGCGCTGGAAAATGGTCGAAGGTGGTTTGCCAAAGTTTTCATCAAAAAAGATCTTTTTTTGTCCCTAAATTTTGATTTTTTCGGTTTAAAATTGAATTTTGAAACATTCAAATTATTATTTTCCTTATTTATTTGAAGTAAACACCGGATATTTTTTTACAGAATTGTCTTGTATCATCTTGTTATAGGTATAAGTCAGCTCATTCCACTTTTGAGAAGTTCCCTAAAATTTTCCATTTTGATTCAATTTAGTCCCTAAAACCTAAATAGTCATATTTTCAAATCTAAGCTTCTTTTTTCAATTCAAATTCAATTTCATCCTTCCATAACATTCAAATATTCTTAAATACAAAAATTTCATGCTAATTTTGAAATAATTACACTTTAGTCCCTATACTCGTAACTAACAAATTATACTTTACAAATTAGTCCCTATTCATCTCTAAGAAGTTTGTCAGCGCGTAGATCTCGAAAAGTTATTCGAAATAAAAAAAATCGTCTCAATTGGACAACCGAGCCAAAAGTTATGGCCTTTCAAAGTTTTTCAAGCTAAAAAAATAAACTGTTCATGCCACGTCAGCAAATCGCGTCCTCTAAGGCGCGATTTCCGTCCACGTCAGCAAATCACACTGACGTGGACGTGATTTCCTGGCGCGTACCCTAGCATCGCGCTGACGTGGACGCGATTTCGCAGAAAATGGACCATTCCTGTAGATAATTAAATAGTTGGCCCATTTCGGTAAATTTTGGAAAAAAAAGGGCTTTTATTAATAAATTACCCGATAATCGTCTCAGTTCTAAAATGGATAATACCTTCTAATAGACGTGATTTGTGTTGCAACATCGCAAGTGACACATTGAATGTCACAACACTTGGAGCGATGCAAGCGTGTGTGGTGTTGTAGATTGAAATTTTGTACTAGTAATTACGTTTTTATGGGATTTAGCTGCAATAAATATAGGGATTCTATATGTCTGTATGGAAAGTAGATAATTATAAGTTCTAAGATTGTGGGATTCTAAGCTTTTCTCATTAAGGATATATTAAGGTGATAATTTTAGGAATTGTCTATTATTAACTCTGCCTTGAAATCCCGAGGATGAAACTTTGGCAAGTTGACTACCTCATCATGCAGTTTAATGAATTATGAAAATTGATGGCAGGTATATTTCCAAAGAGAATAATTTTGTTGTTGATAGTTTGACTAAGTTGAACTTAGAGTGAAAATCAGAACTATAAGCTTATGAAGGCAACCTAATGAAATCTAATAAAATCTTGGAAGTGCTAAATAAAGAGCAAATCCGGGTGCTTTTGATCTTTTTTAATTTAATGTAATTTCTTTATTTTTCTAAAAAAAAAAGGTTGCCCTGCAAGAAATATATCAACTTTGGGCATCAAATTCATTTGTTAAAAGGAATTCATTGATGCATTCTGAGATTTGTTGATTGTAACTTCTGGGACAAAGACATCTAAAGACAAAGGAATCTTGCTAAGCATCCATAAAAGCCTATGACAACGAGGGTAGAATAATTTTAGGTAAGAACAAAGTCAGAAAATTATTTAAGAGATCAACAAATATGAATTATAAATTTTTTGAATTTTTAAAAGGTCTAATTGGTAAATTTACCATTTTGGGATGAAGACTACATCCTACCCCTTGTCTTCCTTCCTGATCTTAGGAAATCTTAAAATAATTAAATGGTTTTTTATATAAATAACTTAAAATTATTAATTAATTACGAAAATAATTTAGAAGAAAAAATATATACAAAAATGATCTGTTTACTATCGTACCTGTTCGTGTCACCTAAGCAATCGGTGGCACCACTCCCCTTTTTCCTTTAATCATGACCCAATTATTAATGTTTAATTTTTTTTTTAGTTTATCTAAATTTAAATATTTTCAATTCATTTCCTAGCATATCTGAATTTAAATAAACTTGAAATTTTTTTTGAGGGATATATTTGAAAAATTATATTAAGAATTTTATATAGTTTTTTAATTTTATTGTTTTAAAAAAAACTAAAAAAATGTGAAGGGTTTATTTTTTTTATTCTTATATAATTTAAGGACTATTTAAATTTAATTTCAAAAGGGAACAAACCTAACATGCAAATAGACCAAAAGTTGAAAATAATTTAATTTTGGCTGCCACAAGGGCACCCTTTTTTCAGCCACTCTAAAAGAGGTAATTGCTTCGTCAAGTCTCTGAACAATTTATATAATCACACTTTAATCAGTATTACAACTATGTCAGGCGGCATCACTAATTTTTTTTTTAAACATTGATGATAGAGTTATGATTAGAGAGAAAAAGTGGATGGTGATCTCAATTGGTCAGGCTACTATAACAAATGAGTCATTTTCATATATAATATTTCCTTCAGACTACTTTTATAATTAATTAATATTTTTAAATTATTTATATAAAAAGTTTTAATTAGTAAACTTAATAATTAGACAAAACTTGCATAGGTAAATGTGACTATTGAACTGCATAAAGAGCTTTTATTAAGCTTTTATTTCAGAATATTATTAGAAGATTTACACCCTTATAAATAACACAGCTAGTGCAGAGACTGTTAAAACTTTTTGAGCATCCAGAAGGGGCAGAACCAAACACATAAGTTTCCAAGATATGAAAGAAAATCAAGTAGATTGGAGCAAGGTGTAGGTTATCCTATCTGCAGAGGCTATCAATAGTTTGAAATTCAATAAAAAAAGTAAATTTAATCAACACATTAATGATTACCTATCTTTTGAAAAAGAATAAAAATTAGTGAATAGGAAAAAAAGTTGAAAGAAAGATACTTTTTGGTTGTGAACCACAAAAATAGTTTATCGAATCATTTTATTGAGAAAGTAAAAAAGAGGTGTCCAGCGACAAAGGAACCCGAAGGGGACCCCTACACATTATAAAGGGGCTTGATTGAACATATATTTTAAAGTGAAAATTTTCATGCACGTAGCAATCTTATATCGGCTTTTTGGGATTCCCTTTGCCTACTCAAGATTTTGTATCTTTTGCAATATTTTAATGTCATTCGATGATGTCATATATCTAATAAGTGTTTCAAAATTATTTCATTAACATTATTGTATTTTTATTTCATAATTTTAGATTTATGAGAGATTTTGGTTTATTTTCACTCATAACCCGAATTTTTAAATTGAAGAAAACGTGATTAAGTATATTTAAATTCACGTCTTCTTTATTGATGCGATAGTAATAATGCTAAGTAATCTTAGAGACAATGGACGATTTCAATGTAAAATTTGAAATCTAAATTTAAAAATAATAATTTATATGATATGTACAAGAATTTTATTTTTTCTTAGAATTAGTTTGGTATTTCAATTATCTCTATGGATATAATAATTGGTATTTTATTTTTCTCTTTAAAATTTGTAAAATTTCAAGTTAATAAAATGATAAAATTACATTTTGACACTTTGAAATTTATAATTTAATTTTATCTCTTAAAATAATTTCTTGATTTCTCCCTAAAAAGTTTTGAAATCCCTGAAATAAATTTATTAGATATACAAAAATACATGTAATTATAATAATATTAAAAAGTCTTAAATTAAAATCGAAATTTAGCTATGCAAAAACTATAAAAGATGGTGGTATTTACTAAAATTTCTAAATCTCAGTATACACAATCCCTTCTATCCTATTGCAAAGTTGAAACTTTTGTACCAAAAACTAATAAATTTTACATGATTATGAAAGAAACATATAGAATAATCCTATAAACATGCTTTGTGTGTGTATATATATAAATAATATATAATATTCTAATTCTCATTATTAATTCCTTATTCTAAAATGTTTTTTGTTCTAAGCCACAAACAAAGGATAGAAATGAAGGGAAAATGTACCTTTTATCTTGGTGACACAACACCTTACGAGATTCCTCTAAGAAGCCTATATTCCATTTCATTTTAGTGAAAAATGGAAACTAATTAATTAGAGAATGGATATAATTTTTAACTCTTAAATTTAGCAATTAGGTTCACTTTGATACTTGAATTAGACACTTAGGTCTATTTTGATCCCTGAACTTTAAAAATATAAAGGTTTGATGATGTGCCACTTTGAGATAGTGCCCCATCATCACTTGAAAATTAAAAATTTATATAATTTTTTAGATGTTGATGTGATACAATCTTAGAATTAATGTCATGTTTGGTGTTTTAATAACTACATTGATGGTTGAACATGTTAGATTACTAATTCTCAATTCAACCAGTTCGACCAATTCGATCGTCGGACCAACAAGAATTAAATATTAATAAAATCTAAAATATTAAAAATTTATTAAACTGGTTCAACCTATCCAACTGTCGATTTTTGTCTTGATTTTTAATCTTTGCCAATTTCAAGTGGTTTCCAAGTTAATCGATTCAACCCCTTTGTTTGGACTATTATATTGATTAATTTTTGGGAGGATCGATTTGGTTGTGTTCCAGTACATATATTGGTCACATCATCAAATCTTGACAAAATCGAAATTCAAGAGCTAAAATTAATCTCGATGTCAAGTTCAGAGACCAAAATAGACTAAAAAATTAGTATAGATATTACCACAACCAACCTAATTACCAAATTCAAGACCGAAAATTATATTACCCCATTAAAGAATGATGGGATAAAATTGGGACCATTTTCTTCATCCATCTCATTGATTATGACATCACAAATTTTCAACCACTAGGGAATATAAAATAAATACATAATATATCAACATTAAGTTCCAAGGAATTTCAATCTTCCCTCATTTTTTATTACGACAATTGGGGAATATGCCTTGTAGAGAGAACAATTGAATTTTGGTTTTAATTTATAATTAATAGTTTAGCTTTTATAAGTATGAAAGTAGAAGGAAACAAAACCAAGTGAAGAATTATTTGCAAACTTTACTTTTGAGTAATGGGTGGAGATGGCCACCTTCACCAGGTGGTCCTTTAGAATTGAAGTTATAACTTCAAAACAAAAAACAAGTGAAGAAAACATGAGTAGGTTAAACAAATAAATATAAATAAAAGGCATAATGTCAAATTTAGTTTTCAATATTTACATATTTTATCGATTTAATCCTTAATTTTTTGAGTTAAATTTGATTCTCAGTCTTTTAAAAAATTCAAATTCAATCACCAACATTTCAAAAAGAATAACTATTTTTTGACCAAAATATTGAAAATATATATTAAAATTTTAAATATAACAAGCTGCATAAAAATTTCGTGTGTACCAACTTAAATCTCTTGGTATAAAAGCTTTCACAAGAAATTCTTCTCCATCATGTGATATATGTTCTTTTTGTTTGAAAGCGCATCCCGAACAGATCAAAATTTGACCCTTGTTAAACCCTTTTTTTTTTCTTCAATTAAAATTAATATTTTAACGCCAATCCTGGAAATAGGCAGCGCCGTCGGGCCTGTTTCGGTTCTTTTCAGGATGGCTTGCGCATGATGCCTTTCCGTCACTTGTTAAGGATAATTGGTTGACTAATGATATGCTTAGGGAATCAATTGAGCGATTTACTCAGGCTGCGAGGAAATGGAATAGAAACGTCTATGCGCAAATTACGCAGAGGAAAGAGAAGTTGATGCGGCGAATTGCTTGGATACAAACGGCGTTGGAGTTCCAGAAATTGGAACGACTCACTCATCTTGAACGAGACTTACGGGGGGGAACTAGAGATTACCTTAGATCAAGAGGAACATGAAATATTTCCATGGTCGTGCTTCCTCGAGACGTCGACATAATAAAATTAAAGCCCTTGAGCTGTCGAATGGTGATTGGCGCTTTGATGAGGAATAGTTAAAGGGGTTAGCAGTTTCCTTCTTCCAATAGTTATATACGGTGGACAACCCATGCATGAGAAATATCTTGTTCGGGGTCAGTGGAGGAGCCACGTTGAGGCCCAGGGGTATGGCCTCCCAAAGTTTAATTTTTTTCAATTTAGTCCTTTGTAAATTTACACTATGGTCCTCTCAAAAATATAAGTAGAACCCTAAGATTTAAGATTTTTGCAATTTTCCCCTTTGTATATATATTATAGCCCTTCTAAAAATATAAGTAGGCCCCTCCAATATTTTTATAGGATTAAAACTAATATTAAAAATTACTCTTGATAAAAACAAAGAGTTTTTGAAGAAGCTAAATTGCTTTTATGACTTTTGAATGATATCTTTGTTAAATAATAAATTAATATTTATTTAATAGTTTACTTAACATAATAATATTTTATAAGAAATATAATAACATATATAAAAAGAAAAGAAAAAATGAAAAGACTTTTATCATCTTTCTTCTCCATATTGGTGTTGTCGAAATCCTTTTTTTTTGAAATTGACTTATATTTTAAAAACGAAGATGGAGTCGCCACCAATCTTTTTTTATGAGGTGTCATCGGTTCACCTCGTAATTTAATTGTTTTAATAAAAGGTTTGATTTACTAAAACAATGTTTTTTTTCTTGTCTACAAAATCCAAGAAATGAGTTTGGGAGTCGGTTATGCACGAGGAAGGGTTAGCACCCTTTTAACGCCTAAAACTGGTACCTAGTTAATTAATTGGTGTCTTAATGTCAAAAGTTGGAAACTCGAAAAAAGTTCAAAATACGATCTCTCTTTGTATTAATGTATTTTTTTTAAGTAAAATCCCTTGAATAAGTCAAAACGTGTGTAAAAGGCCCTCTTATCTTGAGGTAGCAAAAATGCCATATCCCGTAAGTTAGGACACACCATTTCGAATCCTCGAAAATAAGCTTGCTCTTTATTTAATTATTATTTAAATCTCATGTGATTTAATTTTGAAAGGGATGTTCGACTATCTAGGTTCAAAGAGAAAGTCGATCCCCGTAAGTTAGGGCTCGACTTCTTGAATCTCCAAATGCAGAACATTGCTTTGATTTTAAAAATTTCCTTTTTATGCATCAAGTAGAAATTAATGTAACATTTTAAAAGGGTATATGTTTAATTTATTCAGGCATAGTATGAAAAATGAACAAATATTTTTAAACGTAACGTATAGTACAATAATAACGAAAAATAACTATACGGGTAGAATATTAAAATGATAATAATAAATTATAAATAATAGAATACTATAATAATAATGATATAATTATAATAGTGATAACAATATTAATAATAAGATCAAAATAAATAAGGTAACTTAAAATAAAAATGAAAATGAAAATGCATAATTTAAAAAAGATAAATAAACATAACATGAATATATTAAAATAAATAAAGAAATAATAAAATAACAAGTACAAATAAAATAAAATAAAAATGACGATAATAAAATGCCCAAATCAAAGAGTATAAACAATCTAAAAAAATAAAAAGTAAGAAATAAATAAATAAAATAACAAAAAATTATAGAAGGGTTGGAATTAAATAAACAAATGATTAAATTGAAATTTAAATGAAATTAAGGGTATAAATTGTAAATAATAATATAGGCTAATAAGGATTAAAATGTAACACGCTAAAAATATCCCTTGTCCTTATGCGCACCATTTCTCAGGGGGACTAAAATAAAACAAAAATAAAATTGTATGGTAAAATTTTAAATATATAAAATATAGATAGGACTAGATTGAAAAATAAATAAAAGGAGGAAGGTTCGGGACCGCAAATAACCCAGTTTTTGCGAAAACACGCAAATCTTACCCATTTTCGGGTCAAGTCTCGAGTTTGAGTCAAAATGACGTCGTTTTGACGTCTAAAAATCGGCCTAAAATGGTGTCGTTTAGCACCACTTATTTAAGCTGAATTTTTTAAAAAAAAAACACTTCTCTCTTCCGTTTTAAAAAAACCGAACCCCTTTTTTTTTCTCTCAAAGTCTCTTCTGGTCGGCCATGGCTCCGACGAATCACCGCTGCATCGGCCACCGATCATGTAATTCCCCAAAATTTTAATTTTGGGTATTGTGAATGTGTGACACAAAATATCTATTTGTTTTAGTGGTTATGTGTTCTGGGTGTGTTTGGAAGGTCCCAAGTTCAAGCTAGGACTTGGGAAAATTTTGGTACCTTTATAAATAAGCCCTATCTTTGGTTAGTAGGCTTTTAAGTAAATGTTGGCAAATAATTGTAGAATGGGCTTACTGGTCTGGTGGATAAGTGGAGTGTAGGTGTGAAGAAGGTCTTGTGTTTAAATCTTGGCGTGGGCATTATTTTTGCTCGTGCATCCAGGAGAGTTTGAGATGAACTAAAAATCTAAGTGGTGGATTTAGTAGGGAGTTCGATGGAGAGAAATAAGGGATTGGGGTGGTTATCAAATATTCTTTTCATCTTTTTTTTTTGTTTCCTTTTTTTACTTTCCCCAAAATCCCTCCACCCTCTTGCCATTTTTCTCTTCACTGCTGCCAAATTTCTGCTCTCTTTCACCCTTCATCTTCTTGATTTTTCATTTCCCACTCTGCCTCGTGTCGCTCCACGTTTGTCTGCGATCATTCAGTAAATTTTAGATAAGTGATTTGTCTGCGATCGTTCAGTAAGTTTTAGATAAGTGATTTGTCTTTGTTTGTTAACTTTGTTTTGAAGTGTTTTGTTTATGCCAATTAGGGGAGGATTCAAGCTAGGGCTTATAATCACCAATCAGAGTCTTAGTTTGTGCGGGAATTACTGTTCATCGATTGAAGATAAGGTTTAGTCGCTTATGGGTTAAAACCTCAATACGAGCTCGAATTGGGATCACGTTATGTGAGATTAAATTAGTGTTATTTGTTCAATTATAGGTTTTGGAGTGCTCGGGGACTGTTTTAGCATCAAACGAAACTAGGTGTGTACCCGAAACGTAGAAAATGAGATTTGGCGAAAAGCCAAAATTGCTTGCTGTTTGGACAGCAGCAGTATGCTAACTTTGAAAAATCACCATAAATTGTGGAAATCGAATTAGAGGATGAAAAAATTATGGAATTAAATATTATTGAGTCTAGTTTCTCATAAAAGAAACGTGTAAGTAATGAAATTGTAAATCATGAGATACAATAAATTTTGTGAGACAAGGTCAGAATGAATTCAGGTTCCCCTGTTATGACTTTGAAAAATCATAAAAAATTGGAGAAAAATAATTAGGGGTTAAAATTTACATGTTTAAATTAATAATGAGTCAATTTTCAATATAAACAAATGGAAACATCATTCAAGTTTTGTACTAAGAGATAATTAATTTTTATCAAGGAAAGGTCGAAGCTGTCAAACAGCAGAATAGGGGTAAGTTTTAAGATTTTACTGTACTTATTGGCTGAACAAAAAATTCTAAAAATTTTATGGTTGAAAGATATTTGAGTCTAGTTTAAAAAAAATCAAGCGGATCTTAATGTGGAATTCTGTAGCTCAAGATATAAATAATTTAGTAACAGTGACTCAAGTAGACAGCTTTGAAGGAACATATAAGTAAATAGTGAAATATATATAAATATTTAGCTAGCACGGGTTACATTAAAAATGGACCACGCGGCCAAAGACAATTTGGGTCGAGTGGGCCACACAAGCGTGTAGGCCCATACGGGCAGACCACATGGGCGTGTGAGCTCATTTTCACTAAATTGATTGCTAAGGTTGCACGGGTCTCCCAAGTCGACTGTGAACCTACTGTAGGGTCGGTAACCATCACTTAGACCCCTAATTGTATGAACTGATTGTTTGATTTATATATGTGTTGAGCATGATGATAGTATACTTGTATACTGAACTGGTTATATGTACTGATGTCCTGAGATAGCATGTCATGACTTGTATGTTGCATTGCATGGGGTGGGTTGACTATATTTAGAGGAAGTGTATTGAAAGACTTTTAAGCCTAACATACTGGCAGCTCAGCTACAAATTACTGTTTTGTGCCGCTTCTGGTACTACCTAGAGTGTAGGGATGGGTGGGTTGATTTATTCCCCACATGGAGTGTTGGGTTGGACGGAGATGGTGTGTAGAGGCTGGTTGGGTAAGACTTTGTTACTGAATACTGCATGACTGCTACTGATACTGTGATGGGCTAAGACCCTATTGCTTATTTGATACTATACTGAGATAAATTAAGGCCCAAATTGTTACTGATACTGAAAAAGGGCTTGGCCCAAGACTGATTAAACTGTGGACTGTGATTTGCTATTGTTTATTTTCTGTGGGATCACACATTGAGTTTTTCGTAAACTCACCCATTTTGTTTAAATATGCACAAGAAATCCCCAGATCTAGATGGATCAGTGCGGTGAAGGATCTGGTGGTGACCAATGTTTTGGACTGTCAAGGTTTTTAACCCATATTTACGATAATTGGTTATATTACTATTCTATTTTTACGGGCTAAGTTTTTGGTTTGTAATTGGACTTTCGGACTTTGGTATTGGGCTTTAATTATCTTTACCTTATGGATTGCAACTGCTAGTAGTAGGAAACCTCAGTTTTTTCAAAAGAAACATATGTTTTTCCTAAACGCACGATTGTTTAACTGTCTTAAAAGCTTCTGCAACGAATCATGTTTTGAAACTATTAATAAAATGAGCAACGCAATTTTAGAACTAATAAAATATTAAGATAAGGAATTCAATAGAAGTGGTTTTAATGCGACGACAGGGTTTTCAAACACCCTATCATGTGACATCACTAGATCTGGCCATAACGTCTGGGTCGAGTTTGGGGTGTTACAGGTCACTGTTGATGGCTCCACCGTCCACAGTGGTCGAAAAATGCAAAAAAACCCTATTTTTGCCCCATTTTTGAATAGAACCCAAATCAAGAGTTTAAACCCCAAAAATCTAACTAACGTTTAGCCGAGGGAAAAGAAAATGAAAGGTTTTGCCTTTTGTCAGAACCCTAAAAGGTTCTTAGGCTCCTCGAATTGGTGGAAAGGGCCGATTCAGCGGTGGCATCGATGTATCTTAGGTAAGATTCTTTTTATATTTATATATATGTTATAATAGATTCGAAAAGAAAAAATAAAAAAAATCACCTTTTGAAGTTTTTTTCGTTTTTTAATTACTCTTCTCTGTCTAAAAAAATTACATGGATTATTATGGCTTTTATAGTCTATTTACATGTTATATTTACTATTTTTTGCTACTATTTGCTTTCATTTTTGTTGTCCTTGTTTCTGTCTTTTCATTTTCTTTTTGCAGGTGACGGTGGAGGGTCTACAACGAAGGAGGCCATCGTCTTTACTGTTTTGGTGCAAGGGTGGTAGAGGAGCAGTCCTCGAGGCATGGGCATCTTCGGGGGAAGTGCCTGTTGACGTGGCAAAGAGAGGCGCGAATGGGAATTAGGGTTTCTATTTTACTAAATAGAGGTTTAGGTTGTGGGCTTGTTAATTGGGCTTAGGGTTTTTTTGGGCTTGTAAAATTAGACTCGGATTGTTAAATTATATTTTTATTTTTATTTTTATTTTTATTTTTGGTTTCTCTTTAGGGCCCAGACAAAATAGGGCCCTTACAGGTGTTTAGCAAGAAAAGAAGAAAAAAAATTCTCTATCATTTTATCTTTAAATTTGAAGCACAAGGTATGTTTTTCTTCAAACTTTTCATAGATTTTGGATATTTGAAACATGTTTTACATATATGTACCAATAGTTTTTTTGTTTTATCAAGTATATTAAAATTTGCCATTAAAGGATATTTGTGGAACTTGAAAGCTTATAAAATTAAGTGAAATGTGTATGTTTTTGGATGAAAAATGATTAGGAGACGGTTTCTAACTTGTTAGAAGTGTAAAAATGAAACAAAAATAGTTATATAATGTTATAGTAAGTTTTGGCCAAAGTGAAGGGGAGGAAGAAAACCTTGGTCACCTTGTTTAAAATTATGTCAAATGATAGCTTGTGAAACAAACGAAATAAAAAATGGTTAACCGAGTCAAATGATAGCTATTTCGTCTTAATTGTTGGAATATTGTTTCTTTTGAATATATTTTTTTATATGTTTAAATCGATTGTCATGTTGGAATACTGCTTCTTTTGAATTGATTGTTTATATATTTAAATCAACTGTTACATAGCACTTTTAATTTTAACTTGCCCCCTAAGATTAATATCCTGACTCCGCCACTGTCGGGATTTCTTTCTATTCCTAGATAGTGGTGACCTTGTTCAGCTACATGCAAGGGTGACAATGGAAGGAAGTCAAGGTTGCACTCTTTGAAATGGCTATTCTCAAAGCACCGAATATCAGTAGGCTTCATGTACAGTTTTACCAAAAGGAGTGGGATGTAGTGGGTGCATTTTTTTTTTGCCATGATACATGCAATTTTCAATAGAGGGAACCTAAATGAATTCGTTAATAAAACAATGCTAGTTTTGATATTGAAAGTGGAGTATCCTGAGGTTCTATCTCAATTTCGCCTAATAAGCTTGTAAACCATGCCTTATAAAATTCTCACCAAGGTAATAGTCAATTGATTAAATTCTATGATGTCGATTGGGCCTAATCAAATAAGCTTTATTGCTAATCAATGTATTACATATAACATTATTATTACATAGGAGATTGTTTACTTTATGCACGATGGAAAAAGAAAGAAAGGTTGGATGACCATTAAGGTGGATTTGTAAAAGACATATGACTGTTGTTGGATCGCCGACACCCCTACGACGTAGCGGAGAAAAAATAAAATCGGCGATCCTAACCACGAATCCATGTGTGGGAAACGAATCGGGGTGATAAAGGTTACGAAATTACCGAATGTTTATTCAAAGTAGACAGCAACGCCTCAGCAACGAGTAGTCTGATCTACTATCAAACCCAGCTGCAATCTATTGTGATCCCAGCCTCTACGTAATCCACCCAGTTGACTATGAACGGAAGGAATCCCTAAAACAGTTTTGAAAAGAATTTTTCTTTGAAGGCTGCTAGACCACAGCAAAGAAAAACGGGATTCTTATATATATTTTTTAGGTTTTTTAAAAATTAAATAAATATAAATATAATAATATTTTAAACCAAAAATTATAATTACATTAATTATAATATAATTTCGGTAAACCATATATTTATTTAATTTATATACTAACCAAATACATGTTCTCATTATGCGTACAACAACCTTGTACATAATGTGTTCGATATTTGATTACGTAATTAAATTAATTCTATAATTAATTTAATTCAAGAGACAACCAAACACAATACCAACTATGTTTTATTCCGTTCATTTCGACTATAAAGTGTGACCCTGTAGGTTCCTATAACGTTAGCAGTAATACTAGAACGATTCCAATGTTACAAACAATGAGTGGCATCTAGCAATGCATCATTGCTACCTAAGTCACAAGAAATCATGGTTCGACATAACCTTTTTATGATTAACCTTTTATGCATAGTCATGGAATAGTCACACTTGCATAGTCCATTCCATGTTCCTTGATATCTTAAGCAGACTACGATATACAAATAAGTATGACATCTCATATCAACTTATTTGAGCATGGCCATGCATTTCTAGTCTCACTCAATCAAGTGGCCTAAGATATTACTTCTATTATGTAGGAGGGGCTTATCCTATCTCGATCAACCATATCCCTCTACATAGATCGTGGTATATCCAACATCAGCCTTTATAGAACAACCAGTTACGGTGTACGTTTGACTGTATCAAAATATACAACTCACGATGTTGGGATTATGATGATCTCAAGTCTGAGGATCATACACATATTGATAACACTCTAGAATAACGTATTTTTATGTATTAATTATGTATTTATTCTGAGTATGATCCTGCTAATTTGAGCTATTTATGATCTTTTATCTCATAGGGACTAAATTTGAGGCAAAAGTGAAATTAAGGGCCAAAAGCGTGAATTTAGAGATAAAATGGGCCAATGTGCGACACAAGAAAAAGTTGGTGCCAAAAGTGCAAGCATGGAGGACACAAGGGTTGAAATGCAAAAAGAAGAGATTTTATTTTATTAAACTCTATTTTAATTATATTAGGATAATTAATATTGAGATAATTATTAAGGATTATTTTTAGGATTTTATTTTATCTTTATTTATCTTCAATTAAATGTATTTATCTTTTAGGAATTTAAGTAGAATTAGAATATCTCCCCTAGCACTATAAATAGGGGGTGAAGTGACTCAAAAGGGGATCTCATCTTTTTCTTTTTCTGTAAACACTCTCTCCCAAAAAGTCTAGGCTTTTGTTCTTTTCATATTTCCTTTCAATAAAATCTTTATTTTTATTTTATTTATTTTCTTTTCTACCACAACCATGAGCCACTAAACCCATCTAGTCAAGGTTGTCAAAATCCCCAAAAGGTTCTTGAGGCTTAGAATCCGTACTTAGCCTTCTTCTTTGAGTATTCATCGTTTCTCACTACTCTGGTGACGCTTAGTCCAAGTCCCTTAAAAGTAAGTTTTTCAACATATGCAAAGGCGGCCGCTTTGTATGTTTTGAGAAGGTTGCACAGTCGGTTCGTTAGCTTACTGCGTCAGAGGTTGGCGAGCCCAAGAGACAAAATGGCGTGAGATTCGCCATTGAGAAGCGTTGATCTAGCATAAGACGATCTCACAGAAGCGATTGTTAGCTAGAGTCAGGTTCCATCAAATCGTAAGTCTAAATCATTGGAGCTGGTGGTCGTAGGCTTCCTCTTCCACTATAACTGGCTTATTTGGTTTGGGAAGGATCATCTAAAAGCCGAGGATTGAACCCAAGGCGGAACGAGACAACCTGGAGGTGGAATCTCCCATAAGAATTTTCTTTCTCTTAACTTTATTTTTAATTTCTCGAATTTTCAATTCAATATTCTTAATTGCTTTTTATTTTATTTTTCGTTTCTAGATCCAACAATTTAATTACGCTATTGTTTTTATTTTTTAGGAACGCAGTTGTCTTGGGCAAGACTACACTGGATATCACGAACAAGATATTTTGCAAGTCCAATCCACGAGGATTTGACCCTACTTCCTTTTACTATTCTTTTCATTATTTATTAGCGATAGGATATTTTTGGTGCTTTCAACGACCGCATCAAATTTTGGTGCCGTTACCGGGGACTGGCAACGTACTAATCTTGTTTTTTGTTTCTTATGACCAGATCTGCTCCAGGTACTCTTGCGTTCGATTCAGAAATTGAGAAGACTGCTAGAGCCAATCGCAAGGAGACAAAGTTACGAAAAAAGCAGTCAGCGGTGGTTGGAACTCAAAGTAATCCACTGCCAGAAATTGAAGTCGACGACGAAGCTGAGTCTAGGGTTAACGAAAATCCTACTCGAACACTTGAAAGTGAAAAAGTAGAAGTCGACTCACCAGAAGAAGTGCTTAATGCTAGGGTTAACGAAAACCCAAATTTAGCACACGAACTAATGGCTCAAACAATTCGGTAACTGGCCGAAGCTCCGACAGAACAACCACCATTGTGCATCGCGTATCCTACTATGGATACTGATTTTGAGTTGAAGTCAGGTTTAATCCAGTTATTGCCAACTTTTCGTGGGTTACAAAATGAAAATCCCCACAAGCATCTGAAAGAATTTCATATGGTTTGTCTTAGCATGAAACCTCAGGGGGTAACTGAGGATCAGATTAAATTACGTGCTTTCCCTTTCTCCCTAGCAGATTCTGCTAAGGAATGGTTATTTTATTTACCCCCTGGATCTATTACAACTTGGGCTGATCTATCTCGTTTGTTTCTGAACAGGTTTTTTCTAGCATCTCGAGCAGCTGAGCTAAGAAGAGAGATCGTTGGAATAAGGCAAAAAGAAGCTGAGTCCCTTTATGATTATTGGGAGCGGTTTAAGAAGTTGTGTGCAAGCTGTCCACAACATGGTATAACGGAGCAATCTCTCCTCCAATACTTTTACGAAGGTTTGAAGCCCATAGAGATGAATATGGTAGACGCTGCTAGTGGAGGAGCATTGGTCAACATGACTCCCCAACAAGCGAGAGACTTGATCTCCACGATGGCTGCAAATTCTCAGCAGTTCCGAGCCAATACTGAACCTCCTAGAAGGGTTCACCAGCTAAGTAATTCAACCTTAGAGGATAAAGTTGATAAACTTACTAATATGATGAACTCTCTTATTGCAGAAAAAGCAAAGACAGCTCGGTTATGCGGAATATGTGCTACACCTGATCATGCAACTGATGCTTGTCCCAGTTTGTATGATGATACCACGGCCCATCTGGATGCTGTGGGAAATTTCCCTGGGCCGCCACAAAGGCAATATGACCCCTACGCTAATACCTACAACCCAGGGTGGAGGGACCATCCTAACTTAAGTTATGGGGCTAATCTACGAAATAACCAGCCATACCAAAATCGGTTTCCGCAACAGCCGCAAGGTTCAGGTAATTTTCTAGAAACCATGGTCAATAAGTTAGCAGCTAATGTTCTTGATTTTCAGCAGCAAAATCTTAATTTCTAAAAGGAGATGAAGGATTTCCAATAGAAAACCGAGGCGTCTATCAAAGAGTTGACCACATCGATCGAGAAATTAAACTCTCAAGGGAAGCTGCCGTCACAAACAGAACCAAACCCTAGACAAAATGCAAATGCAGTGACGTTACGAAGCGAAAAGGTACTGGAATCGATTCCTGACAAGAATCTTGCCCAAGAAATTGCACAGGAAAAACCCAAGAAAGACGAACAGGTCCGACCGAAGCCTCCATTGCCTAAAATTCAACTTCCATTTCCCGAACGATTCAACCAGTGTCGAAGAGGTAAAGAGGACAAGGAAATCCTTGAAACATTTAGGAATGTCGAGATCAATATTCCGCTGTTGGACGCCATCAAGCAAATACCACGGTATGCTAAATTTCTTAAAGAGCTTTGCACCAACAAGCGAAAATTAACAGGTAATGAAAGGGTAAATGTTGGTGAGAATGTATCCGCAGTGTTACAACGAAAAATGCCGGCAAAATGCAAGGATAGGGGCATGTTTGCAATACCATGCAAAATAGGCCATCTAGGAATTAAGAAGGCTATGTGTGATTTAGGGGCTTCTATAAATGTAATGCCATATTCTATTTATGAATCACTTAACGCGGGTTTTTTGACAAAAACAGGTGTTATCATTCAATTGGCGGACAGGTCTGTTGTTCATCCAGAAGGAGTCCTTGAGGATGTTCTGGTAAAAGTTAAAGAGCTTATTTTCCCTGCAGATTTTTATGTGATCAAAATGGAGGAGGATAGCACTCCTGGATCTTCAGATCTTCTGCTGGGTCGACCGTTCCTTAGTACAGCTAGTACTAAAATTGATGTTCGAAGTGGAACTCTCACGATGGAGTTTGATGGGGAGATCGTAAAGTTTAATGTCTACGACGCCATTAGCCATCCAAGCGAAATCTTGAGCGTAAATCGTATCGATATAATTGACTCTTTAGTGGAAGAAAATTTTCATTCAATTTATGGAGATAATTCTGAACTTGATGAAATTGAATTTGTTAATGAGTTATTATCTCCAAATACTAAACTGTTACCTTCTGTTATACAGGAACCAGAGTTCGAGTTAGAACCCACAGGAAAGGCAAGGAAATTAGACATTCAAGAGTTAAAAGAAATTCGCAATGATGCCTACGAGAATGCTCGCATTTATAAAGACAAGACAAAGTTGTTTCACGATAAGAGAATAGCTCAGAAGCATTTTTCGGTAGGACAAAAAGTTTTACTTTATAACTCCGTGTTAAAGTTATTCTCGGGTAAGCTTCGATCACGATGGCAAGGACATTTTATTGTTACTAAAGTGTTCACACATGGAGCGATTGAAATAGAGAGTGAAGAATCTGGAAAGCGGTTCGTAGTCAATGGCCAGCGGTTGAAGCCATTTTATGAGAATTTTCAAGCCTACACGGTTAAGAAAATCTATTTGGAACCACCAAAGAACCAATAACGGCGTCGAGCTAACGACGTTAAACAAGCGCTTGTTGGGAGGCAACCCAATTTTTATTTTATTTATTATTATTTTTCTTTACTTTATTTATTACTTTATTTTATTATTTATTACTTATTTAGATATTAATCAATTTTTCTTCTTTTCCTTAGAAAAAAAATGAAGCAAACCGTTAAGCAACACTTAAAGCGCATTAAGGCCTGACTTGAAACCTTTGGCCAGCAACTGACCAAGCTCATTGCCATCATTTGTGATCACATGAGGAGTTTTTCTAAACTTTTCTACCTATTTATTTCTTTTCGTCCACATTGAGGACAATGTGCTTTCAGTAGGGGGGAGGTACTCTTCGTTATTACTATCATTTTCTGCTGTGATTTTGGTTATTGTTGTTGTTGCTGTGATTATTTTTGGCTGGTGTTGCTGCTTGAGGCTTTATTTTGTCCATATTTATTTTTTTGGAATCTCCTGCCTCTTTTCATGCCCAAGATTTTTACCAAGAATTGCCTACTGTTTGATCTACAAGCATGATTCTTGTTTTCTGAGAAAATTACGAATTTTTCATAATTGATGCCATCTCCACTGTTTTATTTTTATTAGAGTAAAAATAATTTTGATTCATAAAGTTAACTTTATCTTGCTTTTCGTAAAATTGATCAAGTTTAAATACAAAGTTGACACTTAATATGTTTGCATGCTAAAATATGTTGATGACTATTAAGGTAACTACTAAAGCTTATTTTTGACACTTGATTATTATTATTTTTTTCTCTAAAGTCCTCAAAAAAAAGTTATTATTAATGTCATTTAATGTTTCCGTGGTTATGAGTGCAGCTTAAAAACGTGACTGACTGAGTAATCGGGGTAGGGTGCTTGGGTTGTCATCCTATTTCGCGTCAAAAGGTTGTGTGACGTGTTAGATAAAACTCCGCTAACCGAATTAATCTTTAAGAACATGTTAAATTTGAGTAAGGGGTGGGGTGCTTGGCATCATCTCTTCGTGTCAAAAGGTTCGATGTGTTCTTAAGAAAAATTATAATAAATTAGAGTCTGTCAATGAGTAACCGGGGTGGGGTGCTTGGCTGTCATCTCTCTTCGCGTCAAAAGGTTCAGTATATTCCTAAAGGAAAAAAAAAGAAAAAAAAGAAAAAAATAATAATTTGGGGACTAAAGGAGGAAACAAATAGGGTGTCTTGGTAGGTTTGGTAATTTACCTAATTTTCATTAAATAATTCAAGTTGATTCTAATTTTTGCGTGTATTAATTGGAAATCTTTTTTGCTTTTACTTAAAGCAAGCTTAGGGTTCTCTTTATTTTCATATGCATTTTGACTGATTTTATAAAACTTTGGAGTTGTATTTCTTTTATGGCAGAATCTAACTTTCACAGTAGATAGGAACCATACTTGAGGGCAAGCATGGACTAAGTAGGGGGGATTTGATAACACTCTAGAATAACGTATTTTTATGTATTAGTTATGTATTTATTCTGAGTATGATCCTGCTAATTTGAGCTATTTATGATCTTTTATCTCATAGGGACTAAATTTGAGGCAAAAGTGAAATTAAGGGCCAAAAGCGTGAATTTAGAGATAAAATGGGCCAATATGCGACACAAGGAAAAGTTGGTGCCAAAAGTGCAAGCATGGAGGACACAAGGGTTGAAATGCAAAAAGAAGAGATTTTATTTTATTAAACTCTATTTTAATTATATTAGGATAATTAATATTGAGATAATTATTAAGGATTATTTTAGGATTTTATTTTATCTTTATTTATCTTCAATTAAATGTATTTATCTTTTAGGAATTTAAGTAGAATTAGAATATCTCCCTAGCACTATAAATAGGGGTGAAGTGACTCAAAGGGATCTCATCTTTTTCTTTTTCAGAACACTCTCTCCCCAAAAGTCTAGGCTTTTGTTCTTTTCATATTTCCTTTCAATAAAATCTTTATTTTTATTTTATTTATTTTCTTTTCTACCACAACCATGAGCCACTAAACCCATCTAGCCGAAGGTTGTCAAAAATCCCCAAAAAGGTTCTTGAGGCTTAGAATCCGTACTTAGCCTTCTTGCTGAGTATTCATCGTTTCTCCGCACTACGGGGCTGACGCTTCCGTCCAAGTCCCTTAAGAAGTAAGTTTTTCAACATATGCAAAGGCGGCCGCTTTGTATGTTTTGAGAAGGTTGCACAGTCGGTTCGTTAGCTCACTGCGTCAGAGGTTAGCGAGCCCAAGAGACAAAATGGCGTGGGATTCGCCATTGAGAAGCGTTGATCTAGCATAAGACGATCTCACAGAAGCGATTGTTAGCTAGAGTCAGGTTCCATCAAATCGTAAGTCTAAATCATTGGAGCTGGTGGTCGTAGGCGTCCTCTTCCACTATAACTGGCTTATTTGGTTTGGGAAGGATCATCTAAAAGCCGAGGATTGAACCCAAGGCGGAACGAGACAACTGGAGGCTGGAATCTCCCATAAGAATTTTCTTTCTCTTAACTTTATTTTTAATTTCTCGAATTTTCAATTCAATATTCTTAATTCTGTTTTTATTTTATTTTTCGTTTCTAGATCCAACAATTTAATTCTGCTATTGTTTTTATTTTTTCAGGAACGCAGGTTGTCTTGGGCAAGACTGCACGGGATATCACGAACAAGATATTTTGCAAGTCCAATCCACGAGGATTTGACCCTACTTCCCTTTTACTATTCTTTTCATTATTTATTAGGGATAGGATATTTTTGGTGCTTTCAACGACCGCATCACATATTAATCATTATGAGTAATGTTGTGACAATTACATAATAATCCAAGAAACATACTCATAACGGGTCAGTCCAATATGTTGTTCTCTAACACACATATTCATGCATCGATTCTGACATTCCATATCAATGACAACTCTTTATCATCAATCAACTACATGTTAGTCTTAATGCATTATCGTTGTCCTATCCAACAATAATACTTGACTAAGGAACTTTAAGAATAATCATATTATTCTCAGGACATTATTATAAAACAATTTATTTATACACACAGAAAAGAAACTGAAATAATAAATGTAATGTCTTATATTAATAAACATGATAAATCAAGTATGTTATCACAACCATCTCATGATTGATCTTTGGGCATACTCTAACAACTGTGTCTGTTAGGATTATATAGAGGATACCTCTGTGTGGATATTGGAATGCCAGCTAAGCTTATATGCTTAATTATGCATTATGTCACCATTTCATCTATACAGGTGATATAGAATGGTGGATTGATTGAGGAGTTTAAACCTATATGGGGTGTTAGACACGGAGACTTGCTTTCACCATATTTGTTTGTTGGGATCTAGTGCTTTTAGTATAGTATTTTCATCTGAGTATTCTTGTATTTTTCGAAAAAATTGGTTTGATAAAATATTCATTAATTACAGTAATACCCTTTTTATATTGTTCTCAATATTTTTGCACACAAAGAAAAATGGAACAAAATGTTGGTTCACTAATTATCTAACGTCTAACTAGTACTAAGCGATATTGCATAAATGGATCATAAATGAAAAGACAACTTATACTTGTAGATAAACCTAAATATGTCCTTAGTCTAATAAAAAAAATGAGGAAACTGATTAAAAGACTAATATGTCGTCTATCAAGTTGAATTGGAAAGATGTTTTGTCTTGAGTATCGAGACAGATGACTTTTAAAAGATAAAAACATAAATACGATTGATTAGATTGACAATACATCTAACAAGACCCAAGTAGAATAGATCTTATATCCATTTATAGATATATTCATTGTGATGTTCACAGTATGGCATACCTTAATTCTGAATGGATGATGGACTATGGATGATGGACTATGTATGCATGACTCGTATATTTTTATGTAAGTAAGCCTAAATTCGAATAGATAAGGAACTGAAAGCTGGTGCGTTGAGTATACGACTTCTGCAATATGTAGTATCATTTACAATAGTGGAATTCATAACCCAACTAATGGGTAAATGATATTCTTTCATTGACATTACATGATAGATGAAAAGCAAACATGAACAAGATTCGTTTGTCTTTGTGATAAATGACTTTATTTCTTTTTAATAGTAATTGAATTTTCACGAAAAATATAATTATTACCATGAGATAAAATAAAATCATATTGGGAGAACAAATTTATCTTAAAGAGATTAAAGATATTCTATGAAGGTAACACATTTATGAAAATATCATTGACGAACATTTATTAAGCGACTTTTCGTAATGGTATGTAATCGAGAAAACTTAGTCACAATATTATAGTGGAATGACTTCGTGACTAAATAAGTTTATAATTAAAAGGTATAAAACAACTTAATTATAAATTATTTAAGTTCTAATTATATATGTCCAATTGGTCCCTCTCTTAGCTCGTTGAAATTAGAAATAAATTGGACATAGAATCAAATAAAAAATGAATGGAAATGATGAAATTAGAGAAATTAGTTGCATTCACAAATGAATGTATTTTCTCACTAAGTGTAGAAATGACTTGAGAATTAATTTAATTTAATTAATTATAATTAAATAATTGAAGTTCAAAAGTGAAATTAAATTAGTTAGTCATTGTGAATCATTGAAAATATGAAATATATTTTCTCATATATTCATTTACAGTAAAGTTGTCATAACTTTAATGCAATTAAAATTGTGTTGAGAAAATTATTTAATTGAGAAAATTTACAAAAAATATTTAATTGAGAAAATTAATTTAGTTAATTTAATTTAATTAATATTTATTTTGAAAAATAAAAATAAATATTAGATTGAATTAAATTATAAAGTCTTGAATCAAAAGTACAATAAGTACATATAATTGGATTTGATACACGAGAGATACAAAACCACTTATAATATATGAAAGGGACTACAATTCTAGTATTTTTAACTAGGGTGTGCCGCCCACCCCTACTCTACTTAGAGAGTAGGAGTGTGTTTTCTATTAAGGTAATATTATTTGATTAAACCTTATTCAACTAGTATTCTTCTATCTTTCCATATAAATAGATGACGTGAGTTGACTTAAAAAATACACTTCATCGTTACTATGCTAGAAAATAGTGGTAATTTATTTACTTAGAATAGATTTTATTTTTCTAGAAATTACAATCTTTATCAATTTTTATTGAGAAAATTACTTTCCTACTAAAAGTAATAATATCATTTCTTGTGTTGCGTTTAGCGACGCAAATTAGGGGCACGAGAGTAGTGAAGAAGGTCATTCGATTGAAAGCCAGAATTGACTCGAATCTGTCTCGCATAAAGTATAATACTTTTGATAAAAAATTTATTGCTGTAAATATCACAAACCGATCTGCTATAACTGTAAACCGTTTTTTTCATCCTCTTTTCAAATTTGAGTTTATTTTCATGAAATACTCATTAATTTTTCTAGATCTACTCTCAAAATTTTGGCCCAACCTTCTTCGATTTCCACTTTGCACTGTTAGATCGAAACCAAAACTCCAAGTATGGTGTACCCACGTCTAGAGGCAACTTTCCACCATTTGGATTTGCAAAAACTCCCCATAAAGAACCTTAACCTAAGCTTGGTTGAACCTCCACGATGATGGTTCGTTTCGAGTTGGTAGGTGTGTGCTTACATTTGAGAGAAAGGAAGAACCCTATAATTTTTAAGGGTCCATCAAACGAGGCTTGTTGATTACAAATCATTTACTTTAAACCTTAAAAAAAAATCAAATAAATAACAAATATCTACAAAAACACATATTCTAGCAAAAAGAAAATGGTGGGAAGAAGAAAAGAAAATGAACATATTTTATATGGGTTCATCAGATGTGTATTTCAAATTCCTCAAATCTAACATTGAATCCAACAAAAAGAAAAAAAGAAAAAAAGAACTTGAAAACAATATCCAAAAACACACGACTAAGATTTGCAAATACATGCAGTCCCTTTTAATATGAGAGGTTTCGTTTTCATGTCATTTTTTGAAGTTAGGATCTGCTGCAACGGTGAAAAGGAAGAAAATGGTAGGGAAAAGAGATAACATATGAACGAATGAATATTTTTAAAAGTAATAACTTAATTAAGTTTATTTAATAATATATAACAAGACAATTTCCACCTCAATAAAGGAAAAGAAAATAAATTGATGACGTCAACAAAAGATAAACCACGTGGCACTCAACGTGGCAAAAACAAAATAAAGAAGTTAAACCTAACTGCCCCATCATCACATGAGTTTATTTGATTAGTTTTTTTTTTTAAATTTAATGGCTCAATTGAATCTAAAAACTTCAAAAAAAAATTAATTGATTTTTTTTTTAAAATTCGAGGGATTATAATATAATTAAACTTTTAGTTTATCACATAGCCCCCTGCTCTTTTTTATTTCTCTATCATATTCGGCAATAATGATAATCTCATTTATTTACTAAAAAGATAATAAAAAAATTATATGGGTTTATGATATTTTTTGAAGGTTCCTTTGTATTTTTCCACTCCACGATCATTAGTGAAAATGCGAGGTGCAATATGTACATTGGCAACTTAAGGGACCTAACCCCTAGCAAATTGTAGGAGAACCCCTCCCCAATCCCCTCTCTGTCCCTCAAAAGAGAGCTAAAAGGCAACAACTTGATTTGAGATGATGAAAAGGAAAGTAAAATTATCAACAAAGTTCATCATTCTTTGGACAGAAACGTTATTCATTTCAACCCCAAAAAGAAGGGAAAAAAATGGGTTGATGATGAAAAATGAAGCAAAATGATAGCAAGTGCTCCTCTATGTCTACCCCAAATTGCTAGTACCTCTATTCATTGCAGGTAACTTTATTCTACAAGGAAATCTCCCTACACCTCTAAGTTTTCCTTTAATACCTTTATTTTCTTACTGACAATCCATTAGATAGGAAAAAGTTGAAATGTAATGGTGGAATTACATTATAGCATTGGGTTGAAACCCAAGAATCTTATCTCGTCCCTAATTATTGAATGCCTACATGCGCATGCATATAATGGTAGGCAAAACCTAGCTATTCCTTTGTTTTTAGTTTTCTTTTGTTTATTTCGCAATTCTTTTGAATAAGGAAAAGGGAGAAACTGACCGAAAGAAGGAAGTGAAAAAAACAAACCTGTTTAATCTGGTTTTAATATAAGGGACATGATCCGAAGTTAAGGTGAAATCTTAAAAGGATTTCCTTTTTACAAATTAAAAAAAAATCATGAGATGAATAGGAAAAAACTTTTTTTATTTCACATATTTGAAAATTTTGAAAATATTTTAAACCATTTTAGTACATATTATAATTAGGGAGGGAATGGTAACGATTGAATTTAAACCTTGGTCTGTGGATACAACAAGGGTTTAATCATTGCTCCTTTATGCCTTTTAGTATTTTGGCATAGACTAAAATATGCTCTAAATCTTTATATTCTTTTTTACCTTTGAAATTTAATCTTCTTATTTTTATTTCATGGAGTTTAGTTTTATTTTTTAGTTTAAAATATTAATCTAATTGTTAACATTATTAAAAATTCTTTTAAATTTAGATTTATAACAACCCTTTTTACTACACGGTCACTAAGTGAGTATTTTTAATTTTAATATCTCATACCAATGAATTTAACATGAAAATTTTAAGGCGGCATTAACAATTGGATTTAAATTTTAAATTCTAAAATTATATGGACCGAATTCTTGAAAAAAATTAAATTCCAAATTTATGAAGAATACGAGAATAAATTTTAACTTTTTAATATATAATTATAACTTAAAAGTTAAAATGGGACTAAATTTCAAATGAAACAAAAAGAAATTGACAAGAAAATGAGAAATGAATTGGGAGGATAAATTGAGGCAATGTTGACGTGGAAAATTGATTGAAGTCGAGAAACAATATCCGGAAATTCATGTCCCCATACCAACCATGTTCAGTTGATGGAATCTGCAATTATAAGCTACATTGAAAAGAGTGTCTGAAAGGCACCCCTTTTGCTGAATAGATTCTACACCAATCTCATCCCATCCCATTTTTCTATTTCTCATGTCTGCATGTCTCTCTCCTGTCAATGCTACGTTGAAAATACGGGGTGAGGTGAAAACCCTCATCCTTTTTTCGTCTAATTCCTGTTGAATAGTTAGATTTAGGCATAATGATTATTATGAAGTTACAACTTTATAAAAAGATTATTTTAATTGTTAATTAATTTATTTTTGTTTTATTTAACTTTTAAATTTACAATTTTTTGTCAAATCACCTTAAAATGATAAAAAGTTAAAGTTTTTTAACTTTATTAACATGACATACATGTAGATTGCTACATGAATTATATGTCACCATTTGATTAAATTTTAAATTGGGACACTAACTTAATCAACAATATTATTGAGTAAAATTGTTTGTCACGGTGTTATCATCAATCTTGTGTTGGTATCGAGTTAACTTGTGATACTAACTCAATTAACAACATATTAATATATACAGCTGTTAAAAGTAGTACATTGTGCATATCAAAATAAGAAAATATAAAACATCAAAATGAAGCTTTGGTTAAGTGGTGGCTTTAATATTTTATTAATTTAATTAGCGAGAGTTCAAATCTTATTATATGTATTTAATTCTTTTTATTTAAAATAAAATAAAATAAATAAAAGTACCCTCAAATAATATAGCTTATTTTAATTACGAAAATATAATTTCATAATTTCCCTAATCGAGTTGGTGCCGGGGTGACTTATGACACCAACTCAATCAAATGCTTAAATAATAGTATAGATATACAAATAATGAATATGTAGTGGTGATTAAACCTTTTGTCAGACACCTGTTCGGCACGGGACCGAACTGTGTTACCCTCATCTCCTACATATAAGATTTTATTAATTCAATTAGTGCGGGTCCAAATCCCATAATATGCATTGGAAAACATAATCAACATATAAGTATACATTGTCTACAATAAATAAGTAATAATTAGAACTTTAAAAAAAAAAACTAAGGCTAGTAAATGGTCATGCCATATTTACCTAGTTAATTAACTAGTGTAGACTGTTGGTACAGTCGACGTGGTTTAGGCTCAAGAATGATTTCTGCAACATTTTTCACTGAAAGGGTGAAATTTCTTTAGCTTCTTTATACTGAGGTAGTAAGGTAGGTCTTCTCCTTTCCCAGATTATATCTTCCCGTGAGGGACTAATATCATTTAGCTGAGATGCCTTCATTTCATAACAAATTAAACTTCGTTGAGAATAACATAAAAATAAAATAAAAATTACTCAATTTCATATATATTAGAAACAATAGTGGAAAAACTCAAGTAAAAGAGTGTTGGGACGATAAATACCTGATCAGTTTTAGCATGCACAGTCAATGTTAAATAATCTGCACTGAAACTTGTGATCATCTTGGAACATTTCTTAATGTCAAGCGAATGCAAACATGGGATTTCCAGATGATAACCGACAGGGTTGAAGCTCTCGAGCTTTGACAAATTTTCAAGTTCTATTTTCTTTAACTGAGGGAATACCATTTTCATCTCCAACTGAGGACCTTGTGATGATGATGAAGATGCTAAAATGTCATCATTTCCAATTATTTGCTTCAAGTTCTCACATGACGCTATGTTTAGGATGCTTAATTGTGGTAAATGTGGAATGAACATAACTGGAAAGATGTCTGTCAAATTATTGCAGTGGCGAACCCTTAGTTCTCTAAGATTGGTAGCAACATGGATGGGACCCTTCCATATATCTTGCAACCTAATTACATTAAAAAGCTCCATTTTCTCTAGACTTGAGATGATATTGCCACCCTGAAGCTGAAACAATTGTTCAAAGTTCCCCAAAGTTACATATTCGAAATCTGGTGATTTTTGTCTCAACTGAGTGTTTACCATATCACACAAATTGACATCTTCACTGCCTGTATCTTCCATAGAGAAGAACAACTCCTGCATAAAAGTAAAGGGAAGTGTTATTCTTTTAAGTTCTTTCAAAATCAACCAAGTAAGTATGGCACTCTCATATTTGGTTTTCTTTTTAACTTTTAATTACATGAACTGATGTAAAAGTGTGCATGAGAGACTTTCCACTTTTCTAAGGAAATTGGATTTTAATAAAAATCCAAATGGATAAGAAATACAAGTTTAGAAACTTGTTAACTTCTTTTTGAAGAACAAAACAAAGGAATTAAGAAAAAAAAAGTGAAAGGGGACGTACCTTCAAGAAAACACACTTTTTAAATTCTTTATGAAAGGTAAAATTTGTAAACGCTGAACATCCTCGGATGTATAAAATTTTCAAAGTTGGTGCTTCCAAAAAGTTGTTTTCTCCTACAATACTCTTCAAGGTTCTCAATCCAACAAGTTTTATCTCCTCTAGATGAGAAAAACCTCCAATTGAAGTATGTGGGAAGAAATATTCCAAACTTGGACATTCTCTAATCTCCACAAATTTCAAGTTTGGCAAGTAACGTGCATTTGATTCTATTCCATCATCGATTCGAAATATCTCTGAAATTTTTTCACAGTCAACAACTCTCAAAATTTTGAGATTCTGCAAGAAACACTTGGGAGGTTGGCCATTGCATTTGAAATTCATCATTATTTGTGATGCATCAACCAAGCATTCACCACTGCTCCATTTGTTAATAGAGATGGAAGTTAATCCGTCTAGATGTTCCAGATCTACAAGATCTGGGACGAGATTTTTGTGATCTCCAATATTGTGGAGAACAAGATCTTTTGTATTGCATAATAATTCTTTGAATGCGGATAATCCAGTCTCCTAGTCGTAATTAATCACATAAATGAAAACAAATCATTAATTAATAAAATCACAAGAAAAAAATTAAATATTAAATTAATATACTAACGTGTTGGTATCATAGAGAAAATATATATAATAACAGATTTGGCATAACAATTATCACAAGGATATATGATAATTATACACAGAAAATACAACTATCACCACGATACCATTTATAACTATCACCAGGCTCTATTTTAGGCTGGTTAGGAGGGGCATGGTATAAAAAAGTTTAATAATTAGAAAAATCAAATAAAAAATCCAGAAAAGAAAAAAGAGTAAGAAAAGTGTACCTTTAACGTTAACTCCAGCTGATTGTTGGCTTGTTGAATGGGAAAGTTTATCACTTTAGAACAAACATTAGCTTTTACGCTTTTCAAAGATGGTGCTTTGACAATATAGTTTTGTGGGACAAAACTAGTCAAGTTTCGTAACCAATCAAGTTCTAGATCTTGTAGACTTGGAAGAAGCAGACTACTATGGTGTTGAACTCCATTTTGTTCATATGGCATGCCGAATACTTGCTTTAATGCACCACAAGAAGAAACCGAAAGCGATGCAAGAGCAGGAAGACCTTGAGCCAAAGGGATTGGCACTACATATTCCAGTTTTGAACACGCTCTGATGAAAAGGGTCCTCAATTTGGGCAAGCGGAGAGGAAGGGAAGAAGTCTTCGGTTCTATTTCACCATCATTGAAAAGAGTTTCCAATTCGTTGCAGTGTTGTATCTTGAGTTGTTCTAAAAGCACTAGGCTTTGAATAAGGGAAGGTGAAAAAGGGATTTCAATTTTCCGCATCCATTTATGGCTACAACCTTAAGACTTTGGAGGGTGAAAGAATGGGGTGAGCCTTTGAATATCCATCTCAATGCTGGTAATTGGTACAGCGTCAAAGATTGTAAATTTGAAAGTGGGTGCTCTTGATTTTCTTCTCCGTCATGAAGGAGCTCACCCACCACTTGCAACTTACAACATTCTCCAACTTCCAGATGTTTCAAGTTTTTGAGGAAACCTTGTGGAGGCTGACCCTTGCATAAGGCTTCCAACCCATCCATATCTTCCATAAATAATGTCTCCAAATGAGTGAATGCTGAAGTTGGCCCATTCTTTGTTGTATCAACCAAGCATTCAAGATCCTGAATTTCTCTAACTTCAAGTTGTTTTGAAGTTTTGAATGATTCCTTGAATGCTGATAGTCGAACACCCTAATTGTAATTCACATCATCATTAAAAACACATTTTATATATCAATTAGCAATCAATAATTGACATACAAACATAAATAGTTAAAATTTCTTTTAAATCAATATTGTTATCTACGGTAAATACCATTAATGCAGAATTAAACAAATGGCAAACAACTCAAAGTAATCAAACTCATAAATTACCTACTTTAATTACTTGGAAGGCTGGAAATAAAAAAAAAAAAGACAGTTAATGAAAATGTTACATCTACATGGTTTCTTTAATTTGTATTAAGTAAGAAACTAGAAAACAATTCATTTGTGTAGTAAAAAATGCATTTGTTGATTACAAATAAACCTATAATTGTGCATATCAATGGCATAGTGTAGTAGAGATTCGGTGCCATGACCCTCTAAAATAGTAATTTTTAATTTAGAGTCATTATAATTTATAAAATTTTAAATTATTAATGGTAAAATTATACTTTAACTCCAAAAATAATAAAATTTGATTTAATTCTTTAAAATTATAAAGATATAAACTACTAAATTAATAAAATTTTACTTTTATTATCATAAAATATATAATTAATTCTACTAAAAATTTCAGGCTGCTCCACTCTGCATATGGATATGATTAATTTTGTTTTATATTTTAACCCTGCTTTTAGCAAAAGTTAAAAGAATGAGATTGAAAAGAAAAGAAAGATATTTTATAATGAAGAAAAACTCAGTAAAATTATAATAAAGTTGTAAATTAATATATATTATCAAAGTTGTTAATGTCCTAATTGTTTTTATGTAAAAAAGAAAAGAAAAAAAGAGCTAATGATATTTTTGAACCACCAATAAATATTATTTTATATTATTTACTTCCATACACATAGCAGTGCCAATTGTAGTATGGTTAAAATATCTTAAACATTTTGCTGTAAAATCAATATGAAAACTGAGTTATGAAAAGTTATAAATAAATAAAATTCAATAATGTATAATTTGTAAGGGAGAAAAAGAACGTACCTTTATGGAAGCTTTCTTAGCTTCTAAATGAACAACCAAATCAGTTAATAGAGGGCATCTTTTCACTGAAAAGGACGATAACGATCTCAAGAATTGCTGGTGTTGGAGCATACTGTCATTTCCCACCCTGTCTTTGGCAACTCTAAACACTTGTTTTAATTGAGAGCAAGCCTCTACGTTAAGAGTCAAACCCTGAAGCCCTTGTGGTGACATCGACGTTGGAAAAATATACTCCAAACCATAACAATTTGATATGCTGACGTCTCCTAACTCTGGGAAGCACAAAGAATTATGAGAATTGATGGTTGGTGATATTTCTCCCTCGTCGCCTTCCAATTCTGTCACTATTTGCTTCATTTCATCACAGTAGCTTATGTCAAGACGTTTCAATTGTACTAGACTTTGAGCAAGAGAAAGTGAAAAGAGTGATTTCAAACGTGGGAACTTTTTTATAGTCAAAACAACTAAGCTTTCAAGTCTTACATGTTGGGTCGGAAAAATATACTCCAAACCATCACAAGTAGATATGTAGAGTTTTGTTAACTTTGGGAAGGACAAAGAAGTATGAGAATTGATAGTATGTGATATTTCTCCCTTGTCACCTTCTAATTCTGTCACTGTTTGCTTCAACTCAGGACAATAGATTATCTCAAGTTTTTCCAAGAGTACGAGACTTTGAGCAAGAGAAAGTGAAAAGAGTGATTTCAAACGTGGGCAGTGTAGTATAGTCAATTCAACTAAGCTTTCAAGTCTTACATGTTGGGTTGGCAATTCCCATATGCAACTCAAATCTGGCAACCTTTGAAGACGTAAAATCTTCAAATTTGAAAGGAGTGGAGCTTCATTTTCCTCCACCTCCTCCATTTGAAATACCACTTTTAGATTCTTGCAGTAATCGATTCTCACTAGTTTTAGATTTCGTAAGATCATTGATACCGACACCTTTGGTTGTGTTTTATTAGTCAAGCATTCTACATACTCATCCTTGATTTTTGACACTTCAAGAGACTCTAAATTCCCAAGTAATTGGGAAAATGCATTGTAAGGAAACACTTCCTCAATTTTCAAGGATCTTGTTGTGTCAATAGTATAACCAAAACCGGACATTTCTCAGTAACCAAAATTTATACTAAAACAGTTTATGCCAATTTTGTAATTTTCTAATTCAGGAAACTCGAAGTCTAGTGGACAATGTAGAGAATGTACCTCAACTGATAGTCTCCTTAATTTGGTCAAAAATTTTATCTCGAGAAAGATATCATTACTTATACCCGATCTTGGTAGATACAACTCCTCTAACTGAGACAACCTTCGAATAACTTTAGATTGAAATCTCCCAGAACACGCACAATTGATTAGATCCAATATCTTTAGATTTTCTAACATCTCTAATTCATCTGCAAGATCCTCGTACACCCAACCATGTAAACTCAGGATCTCAAGTGTTGTTAGGTTTCCAAGAAACGAATAGTGCGCAAAATTGTCCAAATGCAGAGCACGGAGTTTTGGTAGGAACGTAAGAGCATACAAGGAAATAACCCCCGTACCATATACAGCTGTAAGATTTAAAACTTTTAGTTCTGTCATTCCTAAAAAACATGTACCTTGTATATCGCAGTTATTGAGCAATAGGATCTCAAGCTTTGAATGCATCAATCTATCAGGAAATTTTTTCTTTTCACTGCCCAATAATGAGATTGCTTTACTAGATTCTGAGCTTTTATTTAGTGTTTCCAATCTAGAATTGATCATAAAACTACTTTCTTCTTCTGATGCAATCCATAGAGCAACATCACGAACTATATCATGTAACTTAACGTACCTAATCAAGCCAAAATAAAAGAGGATGCATTGAATAATATTTTATTATTATACAATTTTAAGAAGAATAAAAGATAAAAAGAATGTAGAAAAAGGAACAATAGGAAGAAAAATTTTAATAAAACAAAGAGGTGGAGGAAACTATCAAATTTAACTATAGTATACATCTTAATCAAATTTTACATTATATGAATTAGACTTAATATAATATTTGGTATTTAACTTGTCATTTTTCCTAACACTTTTCATAATTTAATACCTAAACCTTTTCTTTTTCTTTTTGTATGTTTATGAGTAAGATTTACTGAATGTAAGACTAAAGTTAAAGTAGACTTCTGGATTTATGTTTTATTTATCATTAAAATATTTCGAATATTTTTATATGTTAATATTTTAATAGATAATTAATATTTTTATAAAAATATTTTTATCTTGTTATACTTTTATATACTCTTCAAAATGAAAGTATAATAGCTAAATAACATCATTTGGGAATCAAACACGACGAATAAATTTATATAAAATCTCATATCCATCCACCAATAATTATTTACTAAAATAAATTTATAATATATTTTAAAATAAAATATTTTCTTTCACCTACAGGAGTGACAAAATCCCAATCATTTATAAACAAATGATATTTTTCAAGTTCAAGAAATGGAGAGTCTAAAATTGCTCGAGTTTGGCTAAGCTTGTGAACTTAGCAAGAGAACTCTATCTAGTATGTATATATCATTCATCCTTTTAAGTTGTGTTTGTCTTAAAACAACTTTGAGAAAAATGGATTGATTTTCTGAAAAATTGATATTTTTAGTATTTAAATAATTTTGCATAAAATATTTTTATTTGAATTTTCTTTCTAAAATCATTTTCAGTGAAATAAACCCAAGATAAATTATATTTGATACAAAACATTATGGAAACACATTTTTTAAAATCAAAATTATTTTAATAAGATAATATTTTGTAATAAATAATATATTATAATAAGCATTTTACTATTTAAGGGCCGGGATACCTATCCAATTTTATTCCACAAGCCTAAAAGCTCGCCCAATATATAGGTTTGAGAAACAAATAGACCTATTTAAAATATAGGTTGGGCCTGAACTTCATCATTCAAGGCTCGATCCCATCTAATTTTATACTTTTGTAATATAATTTTATTTTATTTTATATATTATATAATGTAAATCACATAAAATAGAATATATAATAATATAATACTACGAAAATATTAAAATATGTTAAGTTATCTATGTTTAAAATTTTACTAATAAAAAGATCTAGAATATTAAATATTAAATATTATCGGTAACCTAGAATGAGCATTAGTTAGATATTTGTAAACATGGATAGATTTGAGTAAAATTTTAGACCTATATTTTAGGCTAATCTTAGCTTGGCTTGGGCAAATATAAAGCTACTAATATCATAGATAAACCAAATCCGAACTTAGCCTAACTCAAACTATAAACACTTTTAATAATAAAGATTTAATATCTAATTAAAACTTATTTTGAAGTTATATATTGGGGAAGGGGAGACAACAATGATTAAATGAAATGAAATAGGATTTAAATTAACATTCATATTTATTTTATTAAAATAATCATATTTTATAATATAAAATATGTATTACTAAATATTTATAGATTGTAATATATTTATTATCAAAATATTATTATTTTCAATAAAATATTAAGAACATTACTTAAATTTTAAAATTATTATTAATGCTAATTTTTATCATTAAAATAAAACTTAGTATTAAATAATTTTACTAAAATCAATTATATTAATAATTTATTATATGATTAAATATAAATATGTATGTTTAATAATAAAATTATATTATTTGAGATTAATAATTTAGTATTTTTATAAAAATATTTTATATTTTCCTAATAATAAAATATATTTGCTTAATATTTAAATACAAATAAGTATTTTTAATATTTTTATAAAAACATTTTATAAAATAATCTTACTTTGTATAAAAACATATTTTCCTAAAACAAACTTTTAATATACGCAAATACCAACTCAAGAAAGTGATAGTTTAAACGAGATATATATATAGCTTTGCCTTGGAATTTAAGCATCATACCTTCTAAAATCTTCAGCTTGCTTAACAAACCTGATGAAGCCAAAATAAAAGTAAATAGCATTTTATTATTATAATACAATTTTAGGAGATGAAAATATAAAGAAACTACAAAAGAACTAATAAAACAAAAGATGAAGGAAAATATGAAATTTAGCTTTTTTATATATATATATCTTAATCAAAAGATACAAAAGGCTATTTCTTAGTTTTAGTCTTTAAAGTTAAATAAGACATGTAGGTTTATGTTTTATATATCATTAAAATATTTAAATTTCTTATATGTTAATATTATAAAGAAAATTATTTGGTAGCGGCGGTGAAGTTTTTAGATTTTACAAATAGAATGAGTGGTTAACAAGTGTCTTATAAAAATATAATAAAATATTTAAAAAATTACATGTGACAATTTAGTAATAAAAAAGTACATTAGTAATTTAAAATTTTTTTAGTTTGGTTAAGCTTGCCTACTTAGCAAGAAAACTCTATTTAGAATTCTAAGTCTTGGTATACCCAAATACCAATTAATGAAAAGGGATAAGCATGTATAGTTTGAAAATGTATCATACCTTCCAACATCTCCATCTTCTAGCAAGCAAGAATCTTTGAGGTAATCGATGACTTTCAAGACTTGAATTCTCATTTATTCAATAGAGTTAACCTTATCATATAAGTTCAAACCCTAAGCATATCGCATCAAGTCTTCCACATTAATTAAGTCATCTTCAGGATATAATGCACAGAGTAAGAAACATGTTTGGGACATCTTGTCCTTCAAATGCTCATAACTGATCTTAAGAGAAATGTAGGCATTTTTCTCTCTCTCTCTGTTTGAATGCTTGGAATCTCCATTAATCCACTTCTTTCAAGTTTTTTTCGTGCATCTTTCCACCTATCAAGAGCTTTACCTTTTAAAGCCTTTGCTAGTGTTACAATGGCTAAAGGTAAGCCCTTGCATTCTTTTGCAATTTTCTTAGCCTCCCCAATAACACGCGAATCAGCTTTCTTGATACCTGCATTCATTTCGAACAGAGTCCATGCTTCACCATCTTCCAAAACCTTCAGTTGAATTGTCTCCTCACATTCCATATGTTGACAAACATTATAGTTGCGTGTTGTCAAGATGATTTTGCAACCCTTTTCATCTTTAACCAATGGAATACCTATCTTTCTCAAATCCCCATCATCATTCCACTCCTTCCATAGATCATCGATGATTACGAGAAACTTTCCATTACTCAATCTACTCCACAACTCTGTTGCTTTGCCGCCTTCAGTGTTCTTGCCAAATTTCAAGTCTAAGTCATCTGCAATTTTGTTTTGTATTTTTTCAATGTCTACAGTTTCGGACACAGTGACCATTATAACTCGATCAAATCCTCTGACTTTACCACTCACGTTTCTGACTAAGGTGGTTTTGCCCACTCCTCCCATCCCCCACACCCCTATTTTTTTTACTATATCATCCTTCAATGCCTCCATGATCTTATTGAAAGCAGCACCTGAAGATTTTAAATCCACATTATCCTTAGATGTGACCAAATCTAAGCTAGGAAGCTTTGCACGATGGCCGACTCGTTTAAATTCGGATTTTTTTACGAGATCAGCTATTTCCAATGTTTTATTCTCAATCTCCTGACTTAATTGATATCGCCAACACCAATTAGGACACAGACAGAAGCATCTCTTATTTTCTTCAATTTCAGAGTCCAAAACTTTTACATCCTTTAGGGCATTTTCTGCCTTTGTCGGCCATTCATCAACTTGGTCGTAGATCACTTGAGTTCGAATCTGCAATTTAGCCTCCTCAACGTCGTCTTTCACTTGAGTTTCTTTTGCAGCCAAATCTTGTTGGTTTTGGTGCAGCTCTTGAACTATCTTATGAAAACGAAATAAGTAACGAATACGACGTTCGATTGGCTTCACTAAATAGTCTACCAACAATGGTGCCACCAAACCAGAAGCAGCACTGAGACCCCACTCCGAACCCATTGCTGTTAATCTGAATTCACATAACAAATCTGCTAAGCCTAAGCAAAATGGTAGAGAATACAGTTGAGAATAATTATGAAAAGGTTGAGAGTTACCCCTTAAGATTATGATGAAGATATACTATAATGTGATGTTTAGAAGGCGCGCTCCTTGCTTCAAAGAAAATGCTCCAATTCTAAATCTGAAAGCAGAGTCGTTGAAGCTGTGAACAAAAGTATTTACTCCCAAAAAAAAAAAAAAGTGTGACAGATATATATTGATGATCATATTTTATTATTTAATTTAACAATACTTTATAGGATTCTTAAAAATTTACATTTTTAAATAATGTTTGCCATATATTGTAATTTCGGGCTGCCATGTCACATTGTGTTATTGGCTTTTAGAACAAAATCATAAAAATTTGTCCAAGTTAATAAAGTACCTAAAACAATATCCTAATTGAAATTATTAATCAATTTGGTTTTTTTTACTAAATTACATTATCCAACTATTAGTAATTTTTTGTCACCCAACTATGAAAAGTTGCAAAACAGTTTTCAATCACCAATTAGTTAATGGTAGTATATTTTAAATTTGACATAATAGCAAATTTAATCTTTAACATTTATAAATTATGTCAATTTAGTTTTGATACTAAATAATTGAACCCTCAACATTTACACATTATGTAATTTGGTCTTTTTTTTCAATTTTGTTTTTCTTTATGATATTGAGGGTTAATTTTAAAAGAATGAGAAAATATGAAAATTATTATCTTAGATTTTTGGGTGTTTTCATTTTTTGTATAGTTGATAAATTTGTTTTTTTAACATTTTAGGTGAAAGGGTCACAAAGAAAAGCAAAACTGTAAAAAAAGAGACTAATTTACATAATGTATAAATATTGAGGATTAACTTTTTTAGAATCAAGACTGAATTCACATAATTTATATATGTTGAGGATTCAAGTTGCTATTATGCCAATTTTAAAAGCTGTCACCGTTAACCAGCTGGTGACCTAAAAAAGACATAATTGAATAGTTAGGTAACCATTTTGTAACTTTTCATAGTTAGGTGAACAAAAAAAATACTATTTTTATAACTTTTCATAGTTAAGTGATCAAAAATAAATTTACGAAGAATTGGGTGCGTAGTATTAATTGGCTAAGCAAAGGGATAAATCCATAATTAATTCGTTTGAAAAATGATAAATTAATTATGTTTTAGCCCTTTGAAAGTAAATACAGACTTCCCACTACTCCAATACTTTAGATGTTTCCTTTCTACGTCTGTCTTAGTAGTCAATTGCTCCATATCTGACCTTAACTGAGTTATTCTGAGGGAAAAATATATATAATTGAAGATAAATGATTTAATATTTATTTTAATGTCTAAACTACTACTTTTCTCATTTTGATACATCAAACATTCTTAGTACTTAAACATTTTAGTCCTAAGCCTCACGTGGCTAATTCAGATATATTATATAATTTTAAAATTAAAATAAATTATTTTAAATTAAAATTTTAAAATTTTATTTTATTTAAATAAAATTTTAAATTACTTTAATTAATGATATGGGTTATAAATTAACTACTTTAATTACTATGATTAAAAATTTTAATTTAAATTAATTACTTTAATATATTTATTTTAAATTTATCTATGATTAATTTAAATTGCTTTTATTTATTTTAATTACTATGATTAATTATTTATTTATTTTAAATTACTTTAATTAATGATATGGGTTATAAATTAACTACTTTAATTACTATGATTAATAATTTTAATTTAAAATTAATTAGTTTAATATATTTATTTTAAATTTATCTATTTGTCTCATTAAATAATTTCATTAAACATCAAAATTATAGACAATAAGTGAAAGACTTCGTCGGTGGGCATAGCTGGCTGTCGGCCACACTTTAAAATGTCTAATGTGGTATTCGAACTATCAATTTGTGTATCATTTGGTACCTGTACATTCATAAAATATACAATGTGGTACTTATACTTTGGAAGTGTTTAACATAGTACCTAATATATCAATCATGTATTATTATGGTACCTAAAATTAAAACCTTTAGACCTTAGCAAATGCTAAACTAACTAATGAGAATTCAATATGTAAATTTTGTTCTAAATCTCCGATTCTATGTAGATGATACAACATTATGTGACAAAATAAATAAAACAAAAAGTAAATAACTAAACCTAAACAACATGAGTTCAACTTTACAAAACCATCGAACTTTAACTTAAAATTTCTTCAACTTTTAAATACCCTAGAATTTTCCAAATATTTTCAAAATTTATACAAGCCAAAATTTTTCAAAATTATGTCCCTTACTTCTTATTGAACTTGAATGAGAGGTTGAATAACTTCATTTCGACTACCATTTTTATTTATTATTTATCTCTTCATATAATATTATATTATCCATGTGAAATTGATGATTTGAAAAAAATTCATGTGTTGGTTTAGTAATTACCACGGGTGTTGACTCTATGTATCATAATAATATACAAATCAATAGTTCAGATACCATATTGAACATTTCAAAGACCACTATAGTAAACGAAAATAAAGTACAGAGGCTTAATTGGACATTTTGAAAGTTTAGGGGTCACATTAGAACAAACCCTAAAGTATAAGGGCCTTTGATGGATTATCCCTTTTTTGAATTTAATACTAATTCTTATTTTGAATTTATTTTGAATTTAATAAATTTTTAACTTTTTAATATATAATTATAAAAGTGAAACAAAGTTGACGTGGAAAATTGATTGAAGTCAAGAAACAATATCCGGAAATTCATGTCCCCATACCAAACATGTTCAGATGATGGAATCTGCAACAATAAACTACATTGAAAAGAGTGTATGAAAGGCACCCCATTTGCTGAATAGATTCTACACCAATCTCATCCCATCCCATCTTTCTATTTCCATCTGTAGCTTAAATAACATTATAAATATAATTTTAATTCTTTTTATAAATGATAGATGTAGGTGTTGTCTATGGATTGAACAATAATAAATTAAATTAGATGTTGTATAACATTTTCTTACATCAAATTTTAGTAAATTAAATTTTATTCGAAATATAAATAAAATGTTTAATATAAAATATACTAATAATATTTTGTTTTTTTGAAAGTATAGTATGAATCAATCTTTAAAATGGAATTATTTAAATATTTAATATTAAATTATTTTACATATTATAAATCATGTAAATCCACTTAATTAGTGAATGGCAAAATTATATAGAAAAATAATATAAAATCAACTTTCTTAATAATACTTATTCATTATAATGATGATAAATAATAAATAGGTATATATATTTTGAAAGGAAATATTTCATTAATAACTTAAATACACATATAACGAATGATTAAAAGAAAAAGAAAAACGATAACTAAAATCTCAATCCATACACCTAATTCTAAGTCCTATCTCTTTAATTGATCCATAACATGGAAATCTTCCATTCACAATAATTCACATTATATGAGTTACCTTTTTAGTGCTTTTAAGACTCTAAATGAAGTATATATAAAGATAGAAAATGAGACTAAAGTTGGAGATAATCTTTAAACCAGCGTTCCAAATTTACAGACATCATTGTTTCGACTGTGCCCAAATTAAGGCCTCCTTGACTGCGTATATTTCAGCAACTTTAGGAGCCATCATTGGATTAACATGACCCTTTTGCATCACGGACTACAGCAGACCAGCCTGCAGCATTAGCCTCCCTAAATAACGTGGCATTGATATTGCACTTCACCCATTCCACAGGCGGCTTTGACCAGCATGAACCGCCAACACCAGAAACTGCTCCAGGCTCTTGAACTTTATCAATAGTTCGTCAAACATCATTCCAATCTTGCATAAAAGAGACAGAAAAAGCTAGGATATGAGCGGTTGAAGCATTTTTCGATTGCCATGCAAAAAGGTTCCTATGGAACCAAAGACTCCGCATAATACTTAAAGCTCAACCAACGAGTTGTTTTTAGTGATATATAATGAATCAAAATTGATATTGTGTGAAAAAAAAAATCAAAGATAATGCACAAACATACCATCTGATTGCATCTGCAACCAATCTTGTGTCAAATCAATTCCTGTCGAATATCGGGATTCAGTGAGCTACGGTTGGGGGACCTAAGATAATGATACTGCCAAAGCTAAATTGCATCGCTCCAATATTGATAGAACCTTGCTTTCATCTTTGCTGCCAATGAACTAAGAAAAGTATTTGGGATCTTGCACAATTCAATCAACAGTATGTAAACATGACAGATTTCAGGAAAATACACATTTGCAGTAGGACTTTTGTAACTAGAGAAGACATTAATGGTTTCAGTAAATAGCTTGAAATAGCCGGAAATGGAACTTGCCCATTCCCACTCTTCACCACTTGAAGCAAGGTCTGAAAAGTTCTTATGAAAAACTTAAGCGAACTATGTAGCATTGTTGTAAACATGTTTGCCCAGTAAAGATGGAGCACCTACTCACCATGTACTGACCATACTTCTCTTTGATTGCAGGCAAATTAGCAACACCAACATTACGGTAGAGATGATGCAGTCCCCTAAATTAGAGGGCTGGCATAGTGTGTAATCCCTCAATATAGAATCCTGCCCAATACAATGAAAAAGAATAGACATATAGCTGAACAAATCAGTACTTAGTAAATAAACTATGCCTGGGACGTACAAATATTACTGTCAAGACATATAGCTCATTTATTTCTGTCAAAAAAAATCAACATATTAATTTATTCATTTCTACAAAAATCAACCAATGGGTAAATTGTCCAACGTATGTTTTAAAATGCTTTCAGTAAATAGCTTGAAATAGCCAGTAATGGAACTTGCCCATTCCCAATCATCACTTGAAGCAAGGTCTGATATTCAGATCAAGCTCTTATTAAAAACTTAAGCGAATTATGTAGCATTGTTGTAAACATGTTTGCCCCGTAACGATGGAGCACCTACTCACCTTGTACTGACTATACTTCTCTTTGATTGCAGGCATATTAGCAACACCACCATTAAGGTAGAGATAAGGCAGTCTCCTAAATTAGAGGGCTGGCATAGTGTGTAATCCGTCAATATAGAATCCTGCCCAATACAATGAAAAGGGATAGATATATAGCTGAACAAATCAGTACTTAGTAAATAAACTATGCCTTGGACGTACCAAATATTTCTGTCAAGATTTTAGCTTTTAAATGCTCATTTATTTCTGTCAAACAAAATCAACAAATTAATTTATTCATTGCAACAAAAATTAACCAATGGGTGTTTTAAAATGCTTTTCAAGGTAGCAAATGCATCAAACTCTGTACAAAAAATAAAGAACGAGTAGATATTCCATAAAAGAAGCAACTCGATCGATCAGACTTTGAAAAACATAATCAACAAATAAGTAACAATTAGAACTAAAAAGAAGAATAAAAAGAACCAAAAAACCAAGGCGAGAAGAAGGGTAAATGGTCATGCCATATTTACCTAGTTAATTAACTAGTGTTGACTGTTGGTACAATCGACGTGATTTAGGCGCAAGAATGATTTTTGCAACATTTTTCACTGAAAGGGTGAAATTTCTTCAGCTTCTTCTTTATACTGAGGTAGTGAGGTAGGTCTTCTCCTTTTCCAAATTATATCTTCCCGTGAGGGACTGGTATCATTTAGCTGAGATGCCTTCATTTCATAACAAATTAAACTTCGTTGAGAATAACATAAAAATAAAATAAAAATTACTCAATTTCATATATATTAGAATAACATAAAAGAGTGTAATTGGGAGGATAAATACCTGATCAGTTTTAGCATGCACAGTCAATGTTAAATAATCTGCACTGAAACTTGTGATCATCTTGGAACATTCCTTAATGTCAAGCGAATGTAAACATGGGAATTCCAGATGATAACCCATAGGGCTGAAGCTCTCGAGCTTTGACAAATTTTCAAGTTCTATTTTCTTTAACTGAGGGAATACCATTTTCATCTCCAACTGAGGACCTTGTGATGATGATGAAGATTCTAAAATGTCATCATTTCCAATTATTTGCTTCAAGTTCTCACATGACGCTATGTCTAGGATGCTTAATTGTGGTAAATGTGGAATGAGCGTCTCTGGAAAGATGTATGTCAAGTTATTGCAGCAGTAAACCCTTATTTCTCTAAGATTGGTTGCAACCTGGATGGGACCCTTCCATATATCTCGCAACCTAATCACATTAAAAAGCTCCATTTTCTCTAGACTTGAGATGATATTGCCACTCTGAAGCTGAAACAATTGTTCAAAGTTTCCCAAAGTTATATATTCGAAATCTGGTGATTTTTGTCTCAACTGAGTGTTTACCATATCACACAAATTGACATCTTCACTGTCTATATCTTCCATAGAGAAGAACAACTCCTGCATAAAAGTAAAGGGAAGTGTTATTCTTTTAAGTTCTTTCAATATCAACCAAGTATGGCACTCTCATATTTGGTTTTCTTTTTAACTTTTAATTACATGAATTGACAAATTATGCATTAGAGACTTTCCACTTTTCTAAGGAAATTAGATTTTAATAAAATGAAATACAAAACTTCTTTTTGAAATAAATAAAATAAAAAAACAAAGGAATTAAGAAAACAAAACTGAAAAGGAAAGTACCTTTAAAGAACCACACTTCTTAACTTCTTTAGGAAAAGTAAAATTTGTAAACACTGAACATTCTTCGATATGTAAAATTTCCAAAATTGGTGCTTCTAAAGAGTTGTTTCCTCCAACAATACTCCTCAAGTTTCTCAATCCAACAAGTTTTATATTTCGTAGATAAGAAAAAACTCCAACTGAAGCATGTGGGAAGACATATTCTAAACTGCAGCATCTTTCAATCTCCAAAATTTCCAAGTTTGACAAGTAATATGCGTTTGATTCTATTCCATCATCCATTCGAAATATCTTTGACAAATCTTCACAAAAAACAGCTCTCAAACTTTTGAGATTTTGCAAGAAACACTTGGGAGATTGGTCATTGTACTTGAAATCCATCATTGCTTGGGATATATCAACCAAGCATTCACCACCTTGCCAGTTGTTAATAGAAAGGGAAGTTAATCCGTCTAAATGTTCCAAATCTATAAGATCTGGGACGAGATTTTTGTGATCCCCAATATTGTAGAGAATAAGATCGTTTGTATTGCATAACAATTCCTTGAATACCGATAATCCAGTTTCCTAATTGTAATTCATCACATAAATGAAAACAAATCATTAATTAATGAAAGAATAAATTAAATATTAGATTAATATAATAACATATTGGTATCATAAAAATATATATATAACAACAGATTGGAATAACAATTACCAACAAGATATATGATAATTATAAACAGCAAATACAACTATTTTTATATATTTTTTAAGCTCAATTTTAAGGTTGGGAGGGGCATGGTATGAAAAAGTTTAATAATTAGAAAAATCAAATAAAAAAAATCCAGAAAAGGAAAAAAGAGTAAGAAAGGTGTACCTCTAACGTTAACTCCAGCTGATTGTTGGCTTGTTGAATGGGAAGGTTCATCACTTTAGAACAACCCTTAGCTTTCATTCTTTTCAAAGATGGTGCTTTGACAATATAGTTTTTTGGGACAAAACTAGTCAAGTTTCGTAACCAATCAAGTTCTAGATCTTGTAGACTTGGAAGGAGCAGGCTACTATGGTGATGAACTTCATTTTGTTCATTTGGCATGCCGAACACTTGCTTTAATGCATCACACTCAGAAACCCAAAGCCATTCAAGAGCAGGAAGACCTTGAGCCAAGGTGATTGGCACAACATATTCCAGTTTTGCACACGCTCTGATGTAAAGAGTATTCAATTTGGGCAGGCGGAGAGGAAGGGAAGAAGTCTTTGATTCTATTTCACCATCAATTTCCGGATCAGCGAAAAGAGTTTTCAATTCGTCGCAGCATCGTATCTCGAGTTGTTCTAAAAGCACTAGGCTTTGAATAAGGGAAGGAGAAAAAAGGGATTTCAACTTACAACAGTCTACAATTCCCAGATGTTTCAAGTTTTTGAGGAAACCTTGTGGAGGCTGACCCTTGCATAAGGCTTCCAACCGAGGCATCGCTCCTATAAATAATTTCTCCAAATGACTGAATGCTGAAGTTGGCCCATTCTTTGTTGCAGTAGCGGTGGTATCAACCAAGCATTCAAGATCCTCGCAATTCTCAAGATGAAGGGAAGTTACTCCATTTAGTCCATCTTCATTAGCTTCTGGAACCAGATTATGATCCTCAATTTTTAATAAAGTAAGTTGCTTCAAAGTTTTGAACGATTCCTTGAATGCTGACAATCGAACACCCTGATTGTAATTCACGTAAATCATCATCATTAAAACACAAATTATATATGTATATACCAATTAGAGTAATGTACATTTAATGAAAACGTAAAAAATATAGCTTCCTTAAAAATGAAAAGCTAAAGTAATCAAACTCATAAAAATGTTATTTGTGTAATAAAATAATGCATTTGTGGAATACAAATAAATATATAATTGTGCATATGGATATGCTTAACTCTGTTTTCAGTGAGAGTTAAAAGAATGAGATTCATTCTACTTTATTATTCACAAAAAAAGAGTAAAAATCAGTAAAATTATAAAAAAATGTAAAATAATATATATTAACAAGATTGTTGATGTCGTATTTTTTATATAAAAAGAACTAATGATATTTTGAACCACCACTAATTATTATTTTTGTATTATTTACTTCCACATACATAACAGTGCCAATTGTAGTATGGTTAAAATATCTTAAACATTTTGCTGTAAAATCAATATGAGTTATGCATCCTTTATGAAAGAAAAAATTCAATAATGTAATTAGAAAGGGAGAAAAAGAATGTACCTCTATGTAAGCTTTCCCAGCTTCTAAATGAACAACTGAATCAGTTAATAGAGGGCAACCAGACATTGAAAAGGACGATAACGATCTCCAGGACTGCTGATATTGGAGCATACTATCATTGGCAACTCTAAACACTTGCTTTAATTTAGGGCAACCATGTATGCGAAGAGTGAAACCCTGAAGCCCATGTGATGCCAGTGATGTCGGAAAAATGTACTCCAAACCATCACAAATATATATCTCGAGCTTTGTTAACTTTGGGAAACACAAAGAAGTATGAGAATTGATGGCCGATGATATTTCTCCCTCATCACCTTCCAATTCTGTCACTATTTGCTTCAACTCATCACAGAACAATATGTCAAGTTCTTCCAAGAGTACGAGACTTTGAGCAAGAGAAAGTGAAAAGAGTGATTTCAAACGCGGGCACTTTCTAATAGTCAAATAAACCAAGCTTTCAAGTCTTACATGTTGGGTTGGCAATTGCCATATGCAACTCAAATGTGGCAACCTGTCAAGACGTAAAATCTTTAAATTTGAAAGGAGCGGAGCTCCATTTTCTTCCACCTCCTCCATTTGAAATACCACTTTTAGATTGCTGCACTCTTTAATTGTCACTTGTTTTAGGTTTCGTAAGATCATTGATACCGACACCTTTTGTTGTGTTTTATTAGTCAAGCATTCTACATACTCATCCTTGATACCTGACACTGCAAGAGACTCTAAATTCCCAAGTAATTGGGAAACTGCATTGTAAGGAAACACTTCCTGATCAATATGCAAGGATCTTGCAGCATAAAAAATACGACCAAAAAAGGTCCTTTCATAGTTTATGCAGATATTGTATTTTTCTAATTCAGGAAACTCAAAGTCTGGAGGAAAATGTAGAGAAGATGCCCAAAGATTTAGTCTCGTTAATCTGGTCAAAGATTTTATCACGAGAAAGATATCATTTGTCCTGCTTGATAGGTACAACTCCTCTAGCTGAGAGAACCTTCGAATGACATTAGGGGAAAAGCTTGAGGAAAGTGCACAATTGGTTAGATCCAACATCTTTAGATCTTTCAACCTCCCTAATTCATCTGCCAAACCATTTAATTCTGAATGACGTAAACTTAGAATCTCAAGTGTCCTTAAGTTTCCAAGGAACGAAAAGTCCTTAAAATTCTCCAAATGTAGGGCACGAAGTTTTTGCAGGGACGAAAGAGCATATAAGGAAATAACCCCCGTAGAACTTATAAGACTTAAAACTTTTAGTTCTCTCATTCCTAGAAAACATATACCTTGTATATCGCAGTTCTTAAGCAATAGGATCTCAAGCTTCGAAAGAGCCAATCTATCAGGAAGATTTTTCTTTTCACTATCCAACAATGAGATTGCTTTACAAGATTCAGAGCTTTTATTTAGTAACTCTAATCTAGATTTGATCATAAAACCACTGTTTTCTTCTGATGCTATCCATAAAGCAACATCACGAATTATGTCATGTAACTTAACGTACCTAATCAAGCCAAAATAAAAGAGAATACAATTGTATTATAATTTTATTTTATTTTTATATCACATAAAATAAATAATAATATAATAGCACGAAAAGATTAAAAATAAGTCAAGTTGTGTATGTTTAAAATTTTATTAATATTTGATCCATCATCAATAATTCATTGTCAACATGACTATTATATCAATTTACTTGTCAATATTCTATTCATATTTTTTATTTGAAGAACTTAAAAGTATTTTCATCGATGACTTGCAGTTGTTAATTTGAAGTTCACACTTACATTATTTATAAACAAATAGTAATTCTCCAATTGAGTCTAAAGATGGTTTTGTTTGGCTGAGCTGGCGGACTTGTAAACACAATTCTACTCCTAAATCTACAAATATATTCAAAAGGAATAAGCTGTAGAGTTTAAGGACCATACCTTCTGCCATCTCCATCTTCAAACAGCAAGCAAGAATCTTTGAGGTAATCAATGGCTTCCAAAACTTGAATCCTCACTTCTCCAATTGAGTCAGCCTTGCCAAATAACTCCAAACACCAAGCATATCGCACCAAATCTTCCACTTCAATTGAATGATCCTCTGGATATAAACCACACCATAAGAAGCATCTCTTGGTCGTCTCCTTCTTCAAGTTTTCATAACTCATCTTGATACACAAGTAGGCATTTCTTTCTTCTTCTCCAATGTTACCGATTTCCACTAACCTACTGCTTTCAAGTTTCTTGCGGGCCACTTTCCATCCTCCACGGGTCTCTGTTTTTTTAAGAGCCGCAGCTAGCGTTACAATCGCTACAGGTAGACCCTTGCATTCTTCTGCAACTTTCTCAGCCTCCTCAAGAATATCCCTTGAAACTCTTTCATTAAGGTTAGCTTTCTTTCTAAATAGACCCCATGCTTCATCACTATCCAAAACATCCACTGGAATAATAACTTGACATTCCATGGAGTCGCATACTTTCATGAGACGTGTTGTCAAAATGATTTTACATCCCTTCCCATTTTCATTTAGCGGAATGCCTATCTCTTTCAAGTGGACCTCATTCCACATATCATCAAGGATTATGAGGACCTTTTCTTCATTTTCCAATCGAAGCCATAATTCTCCTGCTCTCCCTTCTTTAGTTTTCTTCTTGAACTCTAAGTCCAAGAAATCTGCTATTTTATCTTGAATATTTTCAATGATTGATTTTTGGGACACAACAACTTCAATAACTTTACGAAAACATCCTAAATCTTTGGTTTTTTTACCGACTTCTTTGACTAAGGTGGTTTTGCCCACCCCTCCCATCCCCCACACACCGATCATGTTAACTTTGTCGTCCTTTAATGCTTCCATGATCTTGTTGAATGCAGCAGTTGAAGATTTGGCAGCCAAAATATCTTTAGATGTGAAGAATTCTAAGCCAGGAAGCTCCGCACGATAGCCGATTCGTTCAAAGTGAGAGTCTTCTACAAGTTTACTGATATACACTGTCTTCTTCTCTATCTCCTTGCCTAATTGATATCGCCAACACCAATTAGGACACCAATGTAAGCATCTATTATTTCCTTCAACTCTGCTGTCCAAATTCTGTACATCTTTCAAGGCATTTTCTACATTTGTCAGCCATTCATCTACATAGTCCTCAATTACTTGAGTTTGAATCTGCAATTTTGCCTCCTTAACGTCTTCTTCAACTCGAATTTGTTCTCTTTTCAGATAGCTTTGCTGTTGGTGGAGGTCTTTAATTAACTTATGAAAACGAAATAAGTAGCGAATACGACGGTCTATTGGCTTCACCAAATAGTCACCCATCAGTGTTCCTACGGCATTAGAAGCAGCACCCGTGAAGAACGCTCCCGCCATTGTCGTTAATCTGAATTGAAATAACAATTCTGCTAAGCTTAAGCAAAATGGTAGACAATATTCACTGAACGTGAACCACAAGAAGAAACGAAAGATGGTGACGAAAAATTTGAAGCTTACCACTTCAGATGAAGATATATTATATGCAACGTTTTAAAAAAGCAGAGTTGAAAGGTGGGTCTCCTTGCTTCACACAAAATGCTCCAACTTTAAATCTGAAACCAAAACAATTGAAGCTGTAAACCAAAATTTCAAATTTACATTTTGTAATTTAATTTAAGAGTTTAACCTGGGTTGAGGTCACCCTACTAATAAAATTCAATAAACATAAAATACAAAATACTTTTTAATAATTATAAAGTTGATACAATGTTCAACAAGAAGGAGAGCAAGGAGGAGACTGTGGTGGCTCGACAGAGGCTGATTTATCTAAAGAGACATGACAGTCTACCTAGGGAGCACTCATGACTAACTCTGACTCCACTCGAAAACCCTAACGGTCAATAATTAGCCTTCCACCATACCAAATAATAATGCCTTGACTTAAATAAACTGATGGTTAAAGCTCTTGTTAAATATTTGTTTGGTACGGGTTTGAATCGTATTATCCCATCCCTAACAATAATAATAATAATAATAATAATTTTTATATATGCTATAATGCTATGCAAAGAGATAGAAGATGATGATGATAATTATATTTAAAATGTAACGGTGAAGTCACGCTTATGTTTATAGGTAATAGGTAATAATTTGATACATTATTTGTAGAATTTTTAAACTTCATAAGCGGGTTAATAGTATGAAAAGTAGTGTTATATTTATATTTATATTTTTTATTTTTATTACACTTTAAAATATACTTTTCAAACTCTCAACTTGCTCGTAGAGTTTAAAAAAGTTCTGCAGTTGGCATATGAAATGATTTCCTTATTTGTATATCTGGTATATAGCATCAAACTTTGTTTTTAGAATAATCTATGTAATACAATATATATAAACACTAGTTTAAAGAAATATTTAAATTTATGAATCAATGTTTTAAGTAATATTATTTTGTATTAAATTAAAAATATATAATTTAATAAACTTAAATATATAAAATAATGGGCAAGAGATGTGAAATTAAAAAGTTAGCAACACTCCAACACTTGTAACTTTTTCCTTGTAATGCCCATGTATGAGCCAAACTCATCCTCACTAAAATCATTGTCACATAAAAAGTTAGAACTAAATTTCTGGGTTAATGATGATTTTCTAGTTTTAATTTTTAGATTAATGAAAGTTTTTTAAATTTTCGTTAATGAATATTTTGGGAAATAATTTTTTTGATTTTTTTATTATGCTTTCATTTAATTTTTATTTAAAAGTTTAATCTAAATGTATTGTGTGTTGTGTTGCTTGTGTCAAGGGACGCCTAACAAAATTCAAATTCAGCAGAATATTTTATTTTATTTTTGTTATGTTTATTTTTTCTTTTCTTGTTCTTTCCCTCCAATGATGTTAGATGTTCTCTCAGTAATATAGTATGTACGAGCCCATTTTGCCCGGGCCCAGTGCCAAAACAAAAACAAAATAAAAATAAAACATAAACCAAATACATGAAATAAAGTCTAAATTGCAGCCCAAATTTCATATGGCCCAAACTACCCAAAATTAACCCTAAACCCAAAACAAACATAACCCTAGCCCAAGATTAACCCCATTTTCAGCAAACCCTAGTTTGCTTCCCCAAGTTAGCCGCCGCAAGCTTCCATGCGTTGCCCCCTCGTCTGCCACGCCCTCGCACTGCCGCACGCCAGCACCCCACCCACGCGCGTCTGACACCACCTGCAAAACGAGCAACATGCAATAGCAGAAAAAGACAAATGCAAAACGACAAACAAAACGGGATTAAGCACTTGTAATCGGCTATAAATGCCATAAGTCATTGCTTGTATTTTTTTTCCGGACACGATAGCAATAAAAATATAGATTTTGAATCAGAGAAGGTGGTATTTCGTTTTTAGTGTGTTTTTTTTAGATCTAGTTTTTTTTTATTTCTTTTTTTGTTATTTATTTACGAAAACAAATAAAAAGAGAAGGGAAGAAACTTACCTGAAACACCGTCGGCCGCGTCGTCGGAGATCTCTCCGTCGTCGGAATCGGCCTTGAAAGGTGGGTTTGGGAGTCCTTTTTATTGGCTTTCGGGCGAAGGGTGTTTGACCTTCGTGGGTGCTTCGAAGTGAGACCGAAACGCCTCCTTTGTGCTATGCCGGCCACCGTGCACGGTGGTGCTACACGGCGGCAATCGGCCGGAATCCCATGACCGGCGTTTAAAAAAGGAGGAGTTGAGAGTATATGAGAGAGTTTTTTTATTTTTTTCTTTTGAATGGCAGAATGGGTTTCAAAACAAAAAAATTTGTTTTTTATAAGTGATGCAAAACGGCGTCGTTTAGGGCCTGTTTCAGTGGCTCCAAAACGGCGCCGTATAGGGCCATCCGTGTGCGCGACCCGACCCGTCAGGGGGGATCCGCGCGTTTTCCCTAAAGGGATATTTCCGAAAAAGTCCCTTCATCTTTTAGGCGCATTCAATGTAGTTTCTTTTAGTTTTCAATTTCAGCCTTAAGTTTTGCTTACGCTTCAATTTGGTCCATAGACCATGCGCAGATGTACCCTGAAACGGTGCCGTTTCAGATGGCATGGGAATATTTCCCTTTTGACCCTGTATCTCTGCGCGCGTTTAGATCAGGCCCCGACTGTCTTTTTTTTATTTTTAATTATGTCATTTAATTTCGTTTTAATTTCAATTTGGACCTGGGTCCATTCAATTTATTTGTTTATTATTGTTATATAAAAAAAAAACTCTTTTATCTTTGTTTGTTTAAGTTTTTATTTATTATTTATTGTAAACTATTATATATATCTTTTCTTTTCTTTTAAATTTTCGTATGTATGTACATTTTCTTCAAAGTTGTTTATACTTTTTATATATAATATTATTTATTTTAAAATTTTTATATTCATTTATTTTAAGTTTTCTTGTATATTGTTTATTCGAACCTTTTATTATTTATTGTTCTTATAAATCATTCATCTTGGATTACTATTTACTTTAGATTGTTGTATATATATTTATATATATATATATATATATTATTTTGTTTTATTTTCCTTTGATTAGTAATGTTGGTATTTAAATTAGATATATTGTGTGTTCATTGTCGTTGTGCGTACTATAATTTGCTTATTTGTATCCGTGTATATTTGTCATGCATTGATGTCTCATTTTATTCATAAATTGTTATGTCATGTTCCGTTATCATTCAATTTCATTTCATCACTTCAAAGCTACGCTCGATTTTGTACACTCCAATAATAAATCATTGTATTTTGTCCTAAATAAAACAAATGCATCTCGTTCGAGTATTGTACTCGCGATTATTCAAAAAGAGTAAAGTTTTAAATTAAGGCAATATTTCGCGTTTGGAAAGTTTGAGAAAACGTGCCCTAACGTGCTGGGTTTCGATTCCTCGTTCGACCAAATGGCCAAATACCCTTTTAAACTTTCAATAATAAAAGCAATATTCCGTATTTAGAAAATTCGAGAAAATCGTGCCCTAACTTACTGAGCTTCGATTTTTCTCGCGTTGTTCCTAAATAATCGAATATCCTTTGAAATTGAAATAAATGAGGTTTAAATAAAAAATAAAAGGCAAGCTTACTCTCAAAAATACGAGGTGTCGTGTCCTAACTTACTAGATGTGACATCTTGTTACTTCGAGATAAGAAGGCATTTTCCATTTTGATTTATTCGAGTAATTTTAAAATAACACAACATAAAGAGGGATCGTATTTTTAAATTCTTTTCGAGTTTTAATTTTCGACATCAAGACATTAAGTAATCAACTAGGTACCAATTTTGGGCGCATCGAGGGTGCTAATCCTTCCTCGTGCGTAACTGACTCCCGAACTCATTTTTCTGAATTTCGTAGACCAAAATCGTTGTTTTAATAAAAATTAAATCGTTTATTAAAAACAACCACTTTTCGAGGTGACCCGATCACACATCATCAAAAAAAGGATTGGTGGCGACTCCCGTTTTCATTCTTTTTTTTCAAAATCCACGTCGACCCCGTTTTCATCAAAAAAATGGTGTCAACATAGTACATTTAATTTTGTTTATTATAATAATTACTAAGTTTCTAGTTTCCCGGCGAGAGAAAAGGAAGAAGAAGTGTATAAGGAAGAAATATCTCTTTTTTTTTTAAATATTAGTATAAGGGCCTTCTATGCAATTATCCCCTTTTTTAATTTCATACTATCTCGTAGTCATATTTGCATATAACTCTTATTTTGTAATGGATAGTTGAAGGGATCTCAACTGAAGCTTTGATACATTATTTATCTATTTATTAAAGCTAAATTGTGATTAAACTGGTAAGACACAAAAAATGATCCAACAAAAAAGGAATGAGTTGGGAATACCAATCTCTTTTTCACCTTATATTTTTATCAACACACACTGTTTGAATTGAGTTTAATATATAGCCAAAACAAAAGCAGTACTATTCGGAATAATGAAGAGATTCATGTCTCCAAACTTACCTCAATTCATCACCGTTTATGAGCTGCTGCTGCTCCTGCTACTGGAACTTCAACTGAAGCAAAAACACAAAGTAAAAGCAGCTTTTTTTTTTCTTTTTTGGGCAAATAAAAGAAAAGAAAAGAGAATGGGATTCAAGAGAAAGAGAATAGGAGGTAGCTTCTTCTTTTTCCTGTTAAAAGGAGGAGAGTGAAATCAAAGAAGAAAGGTGAGAAATTAGGTAGAAATTAAAGAAGAAGAAGAAGAAGAAAACAGAGGAAAGAGCAGATTTTAATTTTTCCTGAAGAGAAGGGTTGCAGTGGGAATCTTAAACAGAGATAAAATGCAGAACAAAGAAACAAGGAATACAAAGGGTCCTTAAATAGCAGGATTGATCACAAATATTGTCGACTTTTTTAACTAGTGTTTGGAAAGGGCCCTTAGGAATGGGACTTAAGTGTATTTATACGGTAAAATACGTCTCCAGTCACTTTTTCAAGCAACATAATTATTTACATAATGTAGCATGCATGTCAATGATTGCCATTGATTTAAACTTAATGAATCTCCCACAAACATTATGCTCTTCCCTCTAAACTTTTCTACCAACTTCTAACCTCTAAATCTACTAAATTATTTAACAAACCAATACCAAAATATAATTTATCACATGTATTAGCAACATTCCCCAAAACGTATGCTACCCAGTAGAGGGACTAAATCTCAAAATTATAAAGCCTAAAGGGCTTGGAACCGAATAAGACCTCTTTTAAAAAATGGTAGACAAGATATAAGAAGAAAGCAACAAGGGTAGAAAAGGGAATAGAGAAAAGCAAAATAAAACAATCAAATCATTGTTTGAGAATGTATCATAAAAGGACCCACAAAAAGAAAGAAAAAGAAAAAGAGCCTCAGGTTTTTTGGGAGTAATCTTTTTGACCAAGTTTATTTAAATTACGGAATGAAATTGGAATATTTAAATTTAGATAATTTCAGAAAAATATTTAACAATATATTTGGGTAATTTAAATTTAATTTAATTTAATTTAATATGTAAAATTAATTTGGTGTTAGGATTTTTTCCATCAATTTAAAAGGATAATTAATTCATTAAGTTCATGAGCGATTTATAAAATCACAACACCATTAAAATTTATTTTAAAAATAATAATTAAAGCATGATTGAAGAAAAAGTAGGTTATTGTTGTCTAACATAGTGACAGCTCATTTTCTTAAAAAAATTCCATTCGGATCATTTTTATTATTAATTAATATTTTAAGATTATTAAAAAAAAAACCCTCTATGACTTTCACACTACTACAAACTACATGTTTGTACTGCTCCTCTTCCTAATCAATGGCGGAGTCACTAAATCCAAGGAGTAAGTTTTCAATTTAGGGTAGGTTTGGATAGGCGATTAGGTGTGGTGCGGTGCGTTTAGCTTACTTTTTATCTCACGCTACAGTATCTAATCTCACCGCCACCGCTGTTTTTACACTAACCGCCTATCCAAACTCACCCTTAGACTTTTTATAATTTATAAAATTTTAAATTAGTAATAGTAAAATTATATTTTTGCCTCTCAAAAATAATAAAAATTTGATTTAACCCTTTAAAATTATAAAGATATAGACTATTAAAATAATAAAATTATATTTTTACTATCGTAAAAATATATAATTTAATTTCAACTCCCTTAAAAAAAATTTTTAACTTCGCCATAGCTCGTGATAGATAGTATTTTATTATGTAGGCCAAATTCATCACCAACCCCATCAACTACTGTGCTTCAACTGTTGTGATATGATGTAGCGGTTGGCTAATGAGAATTGCCTCTCACTCTGATTGATTCTCATGGCTTTGACGTGCTTCTATGCTCATATCACATGAAATTTTAGACCTCCAGCTAGCTTTGCTATTTTGCTTGGGGTGGGTTTCGATGGGTGATTGGGTTCGCTATGGAGCGTTTAGCCTACTTTTTGTCTTACGCTACAGTATTGCTACAGTATCTAATATCATCGTCACCGCTATTTTTATACTAACCGCAGATAAACGCACCGCGCATCCAAACTCACATTTAGCCCCTATCAAAGCCATAACATTCTAATGTCTAATCAAATTTTTTGACACACCGTAGAGGTGCTACTGTTTCGATTATTTTGTTATTGTATATTGGAAGGCAGTCGATTAACGTTTTTTCAAGTACCATAAGAGCGGTCAAATTTGTCTTAAGAAAATTGTGAAAACAAGTCTCAACATTTAGTAAAATTTGATTCCCTTATTCGATTTCTCGTTTTTTTCAATATCCTATTTATTTAATTATTTTATTTAGATCTACTAATTTTTAAAAAAAATATAAATATATTTATTTATAATATATGTTCAAATCTTGTATTTAATATAAATGATTTATATTTATAATTATTCGCTAATTTGTTAATCTAACAAATTCATATCCAATAATTATTCTAACTTGATAGCTTAACTAACAAGACAAACCAAAACACCAGCTCCCCGCTATGATGAAAGTATATAGGGAGATTCCATATTATTTGCGTGAATGTTTAATAATCTTCAAAAGGGGTTGCGTTACGTTTGTCTTCGGAACAATTCTAACTGCTCGCCTACTCAATGGATCATACCTTAATGTTATTATAACATTTCTAGGTCCTTTTTTATAAAGTTATTCTTTAATGTAAATTATATATTAGTCTTGATATAGATATAGCTTTTCTTTATTCGATTCCTTGTCGGCTCTCAATTATTGTTTCATTGCTTCATTATCATTTCTACTTTCCTTTTCGGCTGTCATCATATCAAGCAACGGTGAAGAAATGATCAAGAATAGTGGAAATTTGATGGAAGAGAGTGATGATAGTAATTCATCATAATCAAATCTTTACGAGAATAATATAACCAAATATAAATCAATCAATTAATTAATTTACGTGTACTTTTTATAAAGTAGAACTTCAACTTAAGTGGTAAAGATTCGATTTTTTAATTAAAATATTTTAAAATCTTAACATGTCTAGGTTTCGTTGACATTTTTTTTGAGATCACATTTGAAATAAATTATTGAAACTTTAATGCTTATCCATTTATACACTTTATGGTGGTGGTATAAAATGTTAAGATTGTAAGATTGGGTTTAATATAGTATAGAAAAATAATCATAAATTCTGAAAGAGGCATAGCACCTTAACTACAAAGGTAGCCTACTGGTGATAAAATCTTCCAATTAAGCAGACAAACTCCAAATTTATCATATCACAATAAATGACAAAGAAAGAAAAAAGAAAGATGGAAAAAAGCCAAAACAAGTAGATCATTTAAGCAAGAAGAGCACAAACAAACAAGAAAAAAAAATCCTTTTTTCTTCTTCTTATTCTATAGGAAGTTTTATGTATTTTAAATAATTACACAAATCTCACATTATTAAAGAAAAATTGAGACCCTTATTTATAAGTTATTATACTTCATTAAGATAGTAGGAACTAAGTTGAGAGGGTGGACTTGTGTATTGAACCTAAAAGAGAAATGCAATTTACATTTAAGTCCTTTTGTTTTTGAAATGATTTTTTACTGAATTTTTGAGAGTCTGACATTCTTAATTTATAAGACCTATACTTAAAGGACAATGATATTCATACTTCATTCGAGTGTATCTAAATATAAATTATGTTTATATATGGATCCCTACATCGTTACGTTCCATTTAGGATTAGGAATGGGTGTAATTGAGCCTTCTTTCTACATATCTTTTGTTGTTTGGGATCCTATTCACCTCTTTTCTTTTTTTCTTCTATTGAATCGAGAAATAAATAGGTTTGATTGTCTATCTTTTTTAATATAATCTATTTATGTTTAATATAATCTTAATATAGACATCCTCTAGATACTTCGAAACGAAGCAAGGATGTTCAACTCGGGCCTATATGACATGACCGGTCAATAGAAATACTCCAACACTCCACCTTTGTCATATATTCCATACATCACACTAGATAGATATCATATTGTGACACCTCAGAATTCAGGGTTAGAAGTTTGGGGGTATGTGTTTAAGGGTCAGTGTGTAGGTTGAGCAATTGTGCGTGTTTTCATGTTTTAAGGTAAGAATAGGCCTGGTAGTTTGGTGGTTGGTTGTGTGTTAGTTTACCCCGGGGTTTTGTGTTTGAGTCCTCATGCGTGTTTTGAAGAATTATGTTTTTGCAACTTCAATTTTTTTTTAAAGTTAAAAAATATTTATTTATTTGTTTTGAAATAAAGTCAAAGTTTTTTTTCATGTTCTCTTTGTCCTTTGTCACACGTTTTCTTTTCTTCTTATTCTCTCTCAATCCTTTTTTGCACGATCAATTTTCTTCATTTTCTTCTTGGATTTTCTTGCTGCGTTGGTTCGTTTACATTTTTTTGTTGACAAAAGCTTAGGGTTCATATTGAAGTCATCGACGTGTGTCGATTGAGTTCTAGGCGTTTTGATTGCGAATCAGGTGTGGGTTTTTTAAACTTTTCAATTTCATTAGTGAATTGTTGATCGAATTGCTGTAGAGGTCGATAATTTTGTGTGTGTTCGGAATTCGTCAATTTTATTTGTGAATTGTAAGTTTGATTTTGGTGGAATGCGACAATCTATGTGCCTTTCAGAAATTGGTTGTCGATGTTTGGTAATATTGTTGAATGGCATGGAAATCTGTATATGTTGGTGTGTTTCTGAATCCCATCGATTAAGGGTTGATTTAGTGATCGAAAAACTCGATTTTAAAGATGTTTGTGGATGGTTTTGTGACCATAATGATGGCCACACAGGCGTGTGCCAGTTCACACAATCGTGTGGAATTAGGGTTTTTGAATAAATTTTGGTGCCACACGGTCGTGTGGCTTATTTGGGGATTTTAGTTGATTTCCAAACAACCATGTCCCGTGGGCACAAGGGCGTGTGTATTTGGAAATTAGGGTTTTAGGTGATTTGGTGCACACGGCCATGTGGCTAATTTTTGGGATTTAGGGACTTAGTCGACTTTCACATGGGCGTGTGTTCTGGACACATGGTCGTGTCTAGTAGACACACGGAGGTGTGAGACTTTCACATGGCTGTATTTTCCCTGCACCATATCTTAGTACAAATAGACAGAGAGTTACACGGGCTATCTAAACGACCATGTTCTTGGGTCACACGAGCGTGTGTCATAGTCACACGGTCGTCTACCTCCTTTCACACTGGCGTGGGCCTCTTTCACATGGGCATGTTGAGCCTCACACGACCTAGGCAATTCGACACAGTCGGGACACACAATTGTGTGGCCCTGTTTCATAATTTTTAGTTCGGTGTCACGTTTTGACCCGACGCAACTCCTATACAGTCCAACAGTCTTTAAGGCCTCTGTAATTGTGTAGAGACTCTACTTTTCGCTTAGACTCAGGTATATGTGTAGTTTGTGTATGTATGGTTTGGATTATGTGGATTTGTGCTCTTAAAGGCATTTTTCGTGTGTTTTGTGCTCTTGTCGATGTTACGTGAAGATTTTAGTAAATAGCTACAAACATAATTTGATTCTGAATCTGGTCGGTTGGATATGTGTACTTCTGATTCTGTTTGACTGATGCGTGACTGTCTGTAATTGTGTACATCGATTCTATAAGTCGGTTTACATACACGCATTTTCATAAAATATTTAGGTTTGGTTGCGAAGTGAAGAAAGTCTAATTTGATCTAGTTTGGCAGTTTTAACTGCGATATATTTGTACAATGGTTTACCGCAATGTACTGTACATATGCTAGCTCAACTGCAAATTATCATTTGAGTGGCTCAGTCCACATATGTGGTGTGTAGGGTTGGACGGGCATTTCAAGGTCCTATGTGGTGTGCATGGTTAGTTAAGCTTGATTAGCTCATATGTGGTGTGATTGGGGGTCGGAGAGGTGTTTGGCTGGATAGGTGGGTTTCATTTTGATGCATTCATTTTGGATTCTGTTTGCTTATGCGACTAACTGTATTTATATCAATGTGTTTTTGTGCTGATGCATTTGATTAGTTGTGGTGACTATTCGTATATCGAATTGTCGTTGAATTATTTTTGTTTGTGGCACTTGGTTTTTCATTTTCTATCATTTCGAACTCATACGGAGCTCGTGTAGCTCACCCCCTTAATTTTTTTCCCTTTTCAAGTATTTTCGTCTTCTGTAACTGGACTCAGCATCCCGAAGGTCTCGTACAGTTGCGTTTAAAAGCAAGTTAATAAGTTTTCTTTTCGATTTCTATTTTGGTAAACAGTTTTGAAATGTAAACAGTTATAAGAACTGTGGTATTGGTCTTGTTTTGGGTTTTCGTAAATTTTATTTTTGTCTGAAATTCAGAAACTGTGAATTTGTGTTTTTGAATATTTTAAACATTACCTAGATTATTCTATTGAAATGTTAAAAGTTTAAATGTTTTATTTGATTTTGGAAAAGGGTGTTTGTAACTAGAATTTTAGATAATATGTTTTGTAAAATTCTTCTACGTTCACTTCGGTGATCAATGTAATCTCTGGGATTCGGCCTAAGCTTCTAGGCCGGGTTTTGGGGCGTTACACATATATATTCATGGAATATGATTCACTTTCAAGATGCCTTAGTGGTGAAATGGTAGACAATTCCCCAAATTTCAAGAATTTGTTTCGAAAATTATAACTAGTTCGTAAAAATATATGAAGCGAATAAAATGTAGATATAATGACCCTAATGTTTATTCTTTATATCACTTTTATCATAATTTGTTATTATTTTAATCTTTAAAATGTAATCAAATTGTTGTTGTTTTGGACAAAAATTATCTACATCGTTAAAGTTTTAATGATCTTGATATTGTAACTTGCTTGGTAATTCACTTGTATTTTATCATTTATGCGGATTTAAAAATAATTTATAATAATTTATGTATTTTTTATTTTATGAAGTACTTGTGTATTATTATACTGAGTTATCACATTAGTTTTGTTAAATTTTAATGGTATAGCCAACATTTTCATAGAAAATAATTTAACTAAAATTTAATGATTGGGAATCAAAATGTTTCAAAAAATTAAAGTAAAATTATTAAAAAAAATTAAGAGCTAAATTTAACAACTTAAGGTACCTAACCCTAGGAAAGAATAAGCATACACCCCCCGATACCCTAGTATCCCTAAAAAAGAGCTGAAGGGCAATAACTTGATTTAGAGACGATGAAAGGGAAAAATCATCATTATTTGGATAGGAAATTCAATCATTTCAACCCGAAAAGGAAAGAAAGAAAATAGAAGGTTGATAATGATAAATGAAGCAAAATGATAACTAGTGCTTCGCTATGTCTACCCCAAATTGCTAGTACCTAATAAGAGTATGAATTACTTTTCTAGTGCTACTAAGAGTCTAAAGGAAGTACAAAGATTGCAAATAGACTAAAGTTGAAGACAATCTTTGAAATATACTTGATCAGATTAGAGTGCAAATTGAATCTACAACTTACAAATAGTATAATCACTGATTGTTAGATTTTATCTTTAAAATATACTTGGTTGCCACCTTGCTACATTAGGTAGATTAAATTTATTTTATACGAATTTGATGTTTAAAATATGCCATAAGTTTAAATCCAACTACTCTAATTCTAAATATCATAAATGGACAGACTCAATGCATAGTGTCAAAACCTTTTCGAAATCGACTTTTACTTTGAAAACGAAAATGAGAGTTGCCACCAATCCTTTTTATGAGGTGTGATCAGATCACCTCGTAATTTGATCATTTTAATAAAAGGTTTAATTTACTAAAACAATAATTTTTGGTCTACAAAATTCAGGAAATGGGTTCGGGAGTCGGTTACGCATGAGGAAGGATTAGCACCCTCGTGACGCCCAAAATTGGTGCCTAGTTGATTACTTGATGTCTTAGTGTCGAGCATTGAAAACTTAAGGAGATTTTAAAATACGATTCTTTGTTAAAATATTACTTAATTAAATTTATTTTCACGAAAAGGAGTTTATTTCAAGTTAATCGAGAAGAAGGATCACGTCTCGTAAGTTAGGATACAATACCTTAAATCCTTGAAAACGAGAATAAACACCAATTGATCGTTACTGAAATCTTGTTTTTATTTATTCTAAAGTAAATATTCGACTATCTCGGTATTAGAAAGAAGTCATATTCCGTAAGTTAAGAACACGACTTTTCTAAATTCAAAATAATGAACATTTGCCTCGGTTTAAAAAAATTTCTTTTTATACATTGTGCCAAAACGAACATAACATTTAAAATAACGTATTTTTTATTTGAGTATAGTATAGAAAAGAGTAAATATATTTAAACACGACTCGTGACATGATTGTAGCGATAATAAAATGATAGCACGTATAAACGAAATGATGATATACGAAAAAAACAAAAATGTCATACTAATGAATGATGATATATCTATAATAATAAAGCACCAACTAAACAACATCAATAATCATATTATAATTAATTATAATTATTTCCACGGTGGCCGGCGAAATAAAAAATGGCCCTTTTTTAAACCTAGGTTTTAGATTTACAAGCAAACACCTAAAAAAATAAAAAAGAACGGAAAAGATTCGGCCTTTGCCCTTTTCTACCTATTCGCCCTCTCGTATCGCATTTTTTGACGAAGCCCGAACGATACCCTGATGGGATCGACGACTTTCGTGATAGGAGGAGACCTCTAATGGTGGTGAAACACGAATGGGCAGGTAATAATATTTATTTTTATTATTGTTTTTTACTTTACGAATCAAAAAATGAACAAAGTAAGTCACCTTTTATTTTTTTATTGTTTGAATCTGATTTCTTTTTCTTTTTTCATAAAAAAAATTCCCCCAAATACAAACTATTCTCTAGCTTTTATAGCCATTTTGTATTGTTTATTATACATTTTTTTATTTTTACTATTTCTTGCGTGTTGTGGCTTCTATTCTTGTCCTTTCCTTTTTTGCAGGTGTCCCTATAGTCAACGGAGGGAGAGCAGTATCGGGCCATCATCACGGGACATGTAAAGAGGATATCTGTGATGGGATATGTTTTTACATTCCCTATGAATCATGGAATAGAGTGGTTGGGGATTTATATCACCTAATTTTGTAATCGATTTATTTTATAATATAGTATTCTAGCTTAACAAATAAAAATAAAAAGTGACCCAAAAAGAAAGCGTAAAACAAAGAGAAATTGTAACACCCCCAACCTGGCCTAGACGTTATGGCCGAATCTGGCGGTGTCACATGGTAGTGTTTTTCGAAAAATGAGTTGTCATCGAAAACCTCTTATATTTACCACGTCTTTACACTCTCTTATGCTTAATTTCAAGACGTGTCGATCAATTTCAACGTAATTCATATTCAAAAGTTACTCTCTTTCAAAACATTATTAATTTTCAAAACGTCACTTATTGTGGAAGCTTTTCAAAATAGTTTTCATGTTTGTGCGAATTTTGTTAAAATGTTTGATTTGTTTTGAAAACTCGATTATCTCTACTACTAGCAGTTGTAAATCAAAACAATAAAAACCCCAAATTAAAAACAAAAACTCAAAGAGATCATTATTACAGTAAAATACCCCAAAATAAAATCAAAATTATAATTAATTACTAAGTCAAACTAAATAGGTCGTGTGGCCACCGCTGAGTCCTCCGTCGCACCGATCTGCCTATGTCTGGGGATTACCTGTGCAGTCAAATCAAAATGGTGAGTTTAGAAAACTTAGTGTGTAATCCTATATAAAGCAAACAGTCAGAAGGTAATCGCACTTTGGGCCTAAGCCCATTTCAGTATAGTTTCAGTTTCAAATAGGGCCTTAGTCCATTACAATACAGAAGCAGTCATGAATTTGAGCCTTGGCCCATTACAGTATCAATATTCAATGTAGTAACAGATATACAGTTTCAAATCCTACCCAGTCAGCCTCTACACTCCAACTCTGTCCAACCCTACACTCCATGTGGGGATATAATCAACCCACTCATCCCTACACTCCAAAAAAAGTACCGAATGCGACACTAAACAGTAGTTCGCAACAGAGCTACCAGTAACTTAGGCTCGAGGCCTTTCAGTACACTTCCTCCAAACATTATAATTCCCTAATCCAATATAATGCAATATACAGAAATGACATGCTGTAACATAATATCATGCATGTAAACAGAGCATACAGTATCAAATCATTGGGACATCATTAGGCTTAATCATATCAGTCATACAGTCATTTCAGTCAATTAGGGGTCTAGGTAAACTTACCGTCCCTAGAGTAGGTTCACAGTCGACTTGGGCGACCCGTGCAACCTTATCAGTCAAACAGTGAAAATGGGCCTACAAGCCCAAAAATTTTGCCCGTGTCGGACCATATGGCCCAAATTGGCCTTGGCTTCGTGATCCATTTTAGTGTAACCCATGCTAGATAATTAATCATATGTGTTTCCACTTATTTACTTATAATCCATTAAGTTGTCTACTTGAGTCACTGTTACTAAATTATTTTTATCTTAAGCTACAAAATTCTATATTAAGGTCCGCAAATTTTTCCTGAAACTAGACTCACATATCTTCTTACATAAAATTTTCAGAATTTTTGGTTTAGCCAGTAAGTACAATTTATTCTTTAAAGTTTCTCTTAAACTACTGCCTGGCAGTTTCGACCTTTCTACACTAAAAATTAATTATCTTCTCATAAAAATTTTGTACGATATTCTTGTTTGTATATCTTGAAAATAGACTAATTCAGGATTTTAAACATATAAAATATAACCCATAATTATTTTTATATAATTTTTAATAATTTTCGGAAGTCGGGACAAGGGATTCCAAAATCATTCTGACCCTATCTCACTAAAATTTCATTATCTCATAATATGAAATTATTTTGCTTACTTCGTTTCTTCTATGAGATACTAGACTCAAATATCTTTAATCCCATATTTTTTTCTCCCTCCAATTTGATTCTCACAATTTATGGTGATTTTTTTAAATTAGCCTACTACTACTGTCCAAACAGCAAGTAATATCAGCTTTTCACCGAATCCCTTATTCTTGTGTTTCGGGTACACACCTGGTGTTGATTGATGCTACAACGATCTCCGAGCACTTTAGAACCTATAATTGACCAATTCCACTCAATTAATCACTTAATCGATTGAACTAAAACCAAATTCGAAACGAGAAACGCATCCCTTACGCGATGAAAAGCTTACCCCAGCACCTCGAAATAGTTGGTTACGCAATAGCACGATGAGACCCTTAATCCACGCGAGATATTACTGCCAAACGTCACAAACCCCCCGAATCAAAGTTGGAAAAAAAATCGTAAGTTAAAAAGAGCAAAAACTCTACTTACCAGCACGTGCGACAAAAATTGACCCAACGAAACGAAGGTGTGGTAGCCAACAAAAGAGACGGAAACAGAACGAATAATGGAAAGAAAAAAAATTTGGGTTTGACAATAGAAAAACAAAAATTGAAGAAGAAAGGGAGAAGAGATGGCATCAGAAAGGTGGGGAGTTGATAATGGTCAGAAAATATGATAACCCCAAAATCCACTCCCCTAAATTCTCTCTACCAAACTCCCACTATTCAAATTTTCAATACATCTCAAACTCTCCAACTGATGAGCAAATAAAAAAAATATTTGTCCCTACACTCACGCAAGGATTTGAACTCTTGACCCTCTGTCAACCAACACTCCCCTTAACCTTCAGACCAGCAAGCTCATTCTGGTAAGTACTTACAAACTTTTAATTAAAAAGCTACTAGCCAAAAATATGGGTTAAGTTAGAAAATAACTAGAATTTGCTAAAGGGCTTGAACTCAAAACCTCCTAGACTCATCCAGAGCACTTAACCACAAATGCCGATACATACTTGTGTCACATTTTCACTATAACAAAAATAAGAGTTTTGGGGCGTTACACAAATCAAACCTTTGCAGTACATCAAGATAGATAGATAGATTGTTAGAAGATGGCTTACATGCAGACCAAAGTAGTTCGAGCCATGCAAGTTGCAGCTGAAGAATATGCTGCTGTTTTGTTACATTTTAGTTGATGTTTTATTGCTTAGTTATATTAGAACTAAGTTAATGACATACTTGATGTAATTTGGTGCTGATAGATTTGATAAATCAGCTTAACCCAGTGTGCAAGAAAAGTTTTTAAAGTTTCAAGAATTTGTTAGTGGAGTTAGGTATATTTAGGTGACATTTTTATCTTTTTTGACAAGCTGATTGCTTGAATATAGTATTTTTTTTTTGTTTCAAATAGATGGATGAATCTTTTAGCAAATTCTTCTTCTTGTTTTGGTTTTTATTCAAAGCATTCTATTCTTATAACTTAAGCCTATTTCTTTTGTTTGTTTAGCAAGACATCAAAGCTTAAAGCTTAAGTTTCAAATGAAATTTCCTATTTTGTTTTCTAAGTTCCAACAATTGGTATTTAGAGCTGATTTCTTAGAGGACCTTTCTCTTTTCCAATCTCAAAAATAATGTATTTATCAAGTTTCTCTCTAGCACCACCACTAGTATTCAATGGCGAAGACTACCACATTTCGGTAGTGAAAATGAAGACCTACCTACAAGCATTTGACTTGTGGGAGGTTGTCAATGCTGATGTTAAACCATAACCCTTGATAGCTAACCCTACGGTAGCTCAGATCAGGCAGTACTCTGATGACAGAGCCAAGAGATATAAGGCAATGTCTTGCATTCAAAACAGTGTGTCAGACTTGATTTTCACAAGGATTGTGGCCTGTGAGACTTCAAAATAGGCTTGGACAAGCTCAAAAAAAGAGAAGTTTCAAGGAACTGAAAAAAAGACAGGAACAACTCTTGAATTTGAGAAGAGACTTTGAAAACTTGAAGACGAAGGAATCAGAAAGAGTTAATTAATATTTAGATAGGATTATAGCTGTTGTGAATAGTATTAGATTGCTTGGAGACCAATTCAGTGAAGCCAGAATAGTAGAGAAGATTATGTCAACTTTACTTGAGAGATATGAAGTCAAAATCTCTTCCTTAGAAGATTCAAGAGATCTGTCAAGCATCTCTTTGGTTGAGCTGATCAATGCTATCTATGCTCAGGAACAAAGAATAGCTAGCAGATGAAGGAGAATCAAGAATGTACCTTTCAAGCCAAAAGTAGACCAAGCTCGAGCTCCTCTAGCTACAAAGGGAAGAAAGCTTGGTCAAATAAATCAAAGAGAGATGGAGCAAGAGGAAGGTATCGACCTTGCTCACATTACAGAAGAGTTAGCTATCCTGAAGTAAACTGCTAGTACAGACCTGATGTGCAGTGCAAGGTTTGTAAACATATAGGCCATGTTGAGAAGGTTTGTAGAAACAAAGACCAATAGAAGTAAAACCAGCCTCAACAGCCTAGAACAGAAGCTTAAGTGGTAGAAGAAAATTATGATCAGGAAGAACAAGTATTTGTTATTTCCTGCTCAACTGCCAAAAAAAACCACAAAAGGGTAGTTGATTGACAGTGGTTGCACCAACCACATGACACCTGATGCTGCTATTTTTGAAAGCATTAACAGAACTTTTAATACAAAAGTGAAAGTGGGCAATGGATAATACATTAAAGCAGAAGGTAAGGGAGATGTGTTGATTGACACCTAATCAGGTACCAAACTCATTTCCAATGTTTTGTTAGTACCAGAAATAGACAGAAATCTGCTAAGTATTGCTCAACTAGTTGAAAAATGATACTTTGTGGTATTCAAAGGTAAAGAATGCCTGATTAATGATCCAAGTAGATCCAAACTCATGCCAGTAACCATGATTGACAAAAGCTTCATTGTGGATTAGAACAAAACTTTAGCTAGTGCCTATACAATTGCCTTAGATGAGTCCAAACTGTGGCATAAAAGATTAGGCCATGTTAACTATAGGTCTCTACTTTAATTGTCAAAAGAAGACTTAGTTGAAAATTTCACAAAAACAGTTAAAAAACAAGATGTTTGTGAAGTGTGTCAGCTAGGAAAACAAGCTAGGCTACCATTTCTAGTAAACAAGGCTTAGAGAGCCTCCGAAAAGTTACAGTTAGTCCATACTGATGTATGTGGCCCTATGAAGATACAATCCTTGAATGGTAGTAGGTATTTTATTATTTTCATTGATGACTATTCAATATTTTGCTAGGTTTACTTCCTAAAGCACAAGTCAAATGTAGCCTCAGTGTTTTGGAAGTTCAAAGCTGCAGCAAAAACTCAATCTAGTTGCAAGCTCAAGATATTAAGGTCAAACAATGGCACAGAGTACACTTCAGCAATGTTTTAATGCTTTTGTGAAGAATCAGGGATTTAACACCAACTCACAAACACCTACACACCTCAGGTGTTAGTGAGAGAAAGAATCGTACCTTGATCGATATGGCCAGATGTTTGATGTTTGAGAGGAATCTGCCTAGGCGTTTTTAGGCTGAGGTAGTAAACACTATAGTCTATCTTCAAAACAGGCTGCCAACTAAAGCATTGCTTGGAAAAACACCATTTGAGGCCTGGTTTGGGTTCAAGCCATTAGTTTCTCACCTAAAAGTCTTTGGATGCATATGTTATGCATACATACCTGCTGTCAAGAGGGACAAATTGGCAAAGAAAGCTCAGCATGTCATTTTAATGGGCTACAACAGTGTCAAGAAATGCTATAGAATTCTGGATCCTACAACTCTCAAAGTCTCTGTGAACAAAGATGTTGTATTTGATAAGAGGTCAACCTGGAATTGGGATAAGATTGAACCAGAATGTATTGCTAAATACCTAGTGGCATTGCAAACTGATGTTGATCAGAATGATGCTGAGATAGAAATTGATCGTGAGCCAGTAAAAGGAACTAGATCACTTAATAAAGTGTATGAGAGGGCTGATATAACAATTGTTGAACCTACCAGTTTTGAAGAGGCTCAAGCACAAAAAGGCTGGAAACAAGCCATGCTTGATGAAATGAGCATGATACACAAAAACCAGACTTGGGATCTAGTTGCAAGACCAATCCATAGAAAAGTCATAGGTGAAATGGGTATTTCGAGCTAAACAGAATACTGATGGGACTTTGAACAAGCTAAAGGCAAGATTGGTAGTAAAAGGATTCAGTCAGAAGTATGGGGTTGACTACTTTGAGACATTTGCACCAATGGCTAGGCTTGATACAATCAGACTATTGGTTGCAATGACTACTCAAAAGCAGTAGAGATTACATCAACTTGATGTAAAATTTACTTTCCTCAATGGCTTTCTTGATGAGGAGATATTTGTTGAACAGCCTTAAGGTTTTAAAGTTACTAGTGAAGAAGACAAAGTGTAGAAGTTAAGAAAAGCCTTGTATGGCTTAAAATAGGCACCAAGGGCCTGGTATGACAGAATCGACTCTTACTTAGCAAGCTTGGGGTTCAAGAGAAGCATCAGTGAGCCAACACTGTATGTGAAGAAGAAAAATGATGAAACTTTACTCATAGTCTCCCTGTATGTGGATGACTTGTTGGTGACATGTGAAAATAATGTTGTCTAACAAATTTCAAAGGCAAAATGAAGAGCATGTGTGAAATGTCAGATTTGGGTGAAATGTCATATTTCCCTGGCATGGAAGTATTTTAGACTCAGCAATGAATTTTCTTAAGCCAAAAAGCATTTGCCTTGAAAATTCTGAACAGATTCTCAATAGAGAATTGTAAAGCAACTAGCACTCCTGTTGCTATTGGAGAAAAGCAGACAAGTCAAGGTGATTTCGAGAAAGTGAGTGAATCAACCTACAGGAGCCTCGTTGGATGTTTGCTCTACTTAACAGCCACAAAATTGGATATAATGTTTGCAGTCAGTCTCCTATCAAGGTTCATGCATTGCTGCAATGTGAACTATTTTCAAGATGTAAAGAGAGTCCTTAGGTACATTAAAGGGACTCTGAGCTTTGAGATGATGTTTACCAAGGTTGACAACATGAAGCTCCTTGGTTTTGCTGACAGTGACTGGGCAAGATCAATAGATGACATGAAAAACACCTCAGGATATCTGTTTACCCTTGGTTCAGCTTTTTTTTGCTGGAGTTCAAAGAAACAAACTATTGTTGCTCAATCAACAGCTGAGGCTGAATATGTAGCAGTTGCAGGAGCTGTTAACCAAGCAATGTGGTTAAGAAAGATCATGGCAGATATGAATTTACACCAAAGCGAAGCAACAAATATCAGATGTGATAACCAGTTTGCTGTTGCAATTGCAAAGAATCCAGTGTTTCATGGGAAAACAAAGTATTTTAAGATCAAGTTTTATTTTGTTAGGGAAATGGAACAATCTTAACAAATTAGACTAGTTCATTGCAGTTCTGAAGATCAGTTAGCTGATATCTTGACAAAGCCTTTCTGTGTATCAAGGTTCAAGAATTTGAGAGCCAAATTAGGAGTTTGCAGCATGTAAGCCAAGGAGGAGTGTTAGAAGATGGCTTACATGTAGACCAAAGCAGTTAGAGCCATGCAAGTTACAGCTGAATCATACGTTGCTATTTTGTTACTTTTTAGTTGATTTTTTGTTGCTTAGTTATATTAGAACTAAGTTAGTGACATACTTGATGTAATTTGGTGCTAATAGATTTGATAAATCAGCTTAACCAAGTGTGCAAGAAAAGTTTTTTAAGTTTCAAGAATTTGTTAGTGGAGTTAAGTATGTTTAGGTGACATTTTTATCTTTTTTGACAAGTTGATTGCTTGATATATGTAATTTTTTTTGTTTCAAATAGATGGATGAATCTTTCAGTAAATTCTTCTTTTTGTTTTGGTTTTTATTCAAAGCATTCTGTTCTTATAACTTAAGCCTATTTCCTTTGTTTGTTTAGCAAGACATCAAAGCTTAAAGCTTAAGTTTCAGTTGAAATTTCCTATTCTGTTTTCTAAGTTCCAACATAGATCATCCTAGGCAAAGAGATTCCATATACCAAAAGAGGTAACTCACTATGATGCAATCAAAGCCAGCCACTTTGTTGGATGATATAAGTTTGAGGAGCTGTGTGTTAAACAATAGTATAAAGATTGTTAAGGTTGTTAGTCTGTTATCAAATCTGTTAAATAGTTGGTTAGGAGCAGTTATTCTCATATGAGTATATAAGCTTCATCAATATGTTCGTTCAAGGATAAGGAAATATTGATTAAAGAATTACACTACAGTTTATCTTTCTGTTCATACACATTTTACATAGTACCTTACACTGTGGAACTGGTTTAGCGGATTCCTGCAACTCTATTGAAACCGAATTCTCACCATCATTCATTCTGATCTTCGTTAATAAATAGTCATAATTAGAACTAAAAAGACAAAAACAAAAAACAAAGGTGAGAAGAAAAGTAGATGATCATGACATATTTACCTGGTTAATTAACTAGTGTAGCTTGGTCACACATGCTATAGATGTGATATTTAAGTTCAAGTATGCTTTCTGCAACATTTTTCACTTTAATGGTGAAATTTCTCCAGTTTCTTCTATATACTGAGGTAGTAAAGTAGGTCTACGCCTTTTCCAAAAAATAACTTCTTGTGAGGGACTAGCATCATCTAGTTGGGATGCCTTCATTTCATAACAATTAAACTTTGTTGAGAATAATATAAAAAGAGAAGAAAAGTAACTCAATTTCATATATATTAGAAACAATAGTAAAAAAGTGTTGGGAGGATAGATACCTGATCAGTTTTAGCATGCACAGTCAATGTTAAATAATCTGCAGTGAAACTTGTGATAATCTTGGAACATTGCTTAATGTTAAGCAAATCCAAACATGGGAATTCCAGATGATAACTCACAGGGCTGAAGCTCTCAAGCTTTGGCAAATCTTCAAGTACTATTTGCTTTAACTGAGGAAATACCATTTTCATCTCCAATCGAGTACCTTGTGATGATGATGCCAAAATGTCATCATTGCCAATTATTCCCTTCAATTTCTCACATGACTTTATCTCTAGAATGCTTAATTGTGATAAATGTTGAATGAGCATCACTGGAAAGATGTATGTCAAATTATTGTTGTAGTGAACTAATAGTTCTCTAAGATTATCTCGCAGCCAAATCAAATTAAAAAGCTCCATTTTCTTTGGATTTGGGATGAAATCTCCCTCTTGAAGCTGAAACATTTGTCCAAATTAAAAAGCATAATATAAGCATGATTACAGAGAAAAAAATATCCATATTGTGAATTTGTGTCCATCAATTAACTATATTTCCTAAAAATTTTACTACTAATTATATTGCCAAAACTTCAAAAAAAAATAATACTATATGATTTATCCTTTCCATTAGACATAACTAATAGAAATGGAATTGAAATTGCAGTGGAATTATCATTTGGTTAAGCAAATTAGTATCTTACATATGAGTAAAAGGAATTAAGAAGGGTAAAAAGAAAAAGTACCTTTGATGGAAAACAGTTGTTTGCTTCTTTTTGAAAGGTGAAATTCGATAATGCTGAACAGCCATGGATACATAAATTTTCCAAAGCTGGTGCTTCCAAACAATTGTTTCTTGCAACAAAACCCCTCAAGCTTCTTAAACCAACAAGTTGTAGCTTTTGTAGACGAGGGAAACCTCGAGCCAAAGCAAGTGGGAAGACATATTTTAGACGTGGGCATTGTGTTATCTCCACAGTTTTCAAGTTTGGCAAGCAAAGTGCATCCGATTCTATTCCTCCATCATCGTCGTCGTCGTCGTCGTCGTCATCATCATCATCTTCTTCTTCTTCTTCTTCTTCCAACTCCATGAAAACATGTACTAGTTCACCACATTCATGTATATTGAGTTCTTCCAACGACCTTAGGGTTTGAGTGACTGAGAGTGGGAAGAGAGATTTCAGTTCGCTGCACCTTATTATGTCTAAAACCTTTAGACTTTGGAGGTTGACATAACGGGTGGGACCTTTTACTATCTGTCTTAAGTCTAGTAAATAATATAGCTCCAAATACTCCAATTTTGAGAGGATCTGTGGTGCCTGATTTTCTTCTTGGTTATAAAGGCCCTCCGCGATTTCAAATACTTTCAACAAGTTTACACAATTTTTGACCCTCAAACTTTTTAGATTTGGAAAGCAACCTTCGGAAGGTTCACCGTTGTATTTAAAACCCATCATTGCTTGCGAATGATGCTCTAAATTTACAAGATCTGGAATGATAATTTTGTCATCCCAAATTCTATGGACAAGAAGATTTTTCGTATTGCCAAACAATTCCTTGAATGCGGATAATCCAACACTCTGAAGTGAAAACAAATCATTAATTAGTACAGGGCAAAAATAATGAAAGAACCAATTAGATTTTGAATTAGATAACAATTCAGCATAACAATTGAGTCATCCATTCAACTAAACAATACCAATATACCATTTCCTAGAAGAATTTTTTTATTAATCATGAGTTAAGAGATATGTAATCAACAGAATGGGAATCGAAAAAAGAGTAAACGAAGCCTACCTCTAACCTCAACTCGAGCTTCTTGTGGACATGTTGAATGGGAGAGTTCGTCAATTGAGGACAATCATAAACATAAAATCTTTTCAAAGCTGGCGCTTTGACAATATAGTTTTGCGGGGCAAAGCTAGTCAACTTTAGTAACCACTCAAGATTTAGATGTTGTAGACTAGCAAGGAGCAGGAGACCGTCGTGTTGAACTCCATCCTGTTCTTTCGCCATGCCGAATACTTGCTTTAATTCATAACATTGAGAAATTGAAACCGATTCGAGAGAAGGAAGACCTTGAGCCAAAGTGATTGGCACAACATATTCGAGTTTTGAACAATGATGGATGTCAAGAGTTTTCAGTTTCGGCAAACACAGAGGAAGGGAAGAACTCTTTGATTCCATTATTTCATCATCACTTTCCGGCTCTGCCAAAAGAGTTTTCAATTCGTGGCAGCTTCTTATCTTGAGTTTTTCTAAAAGCACTAGGCTTTGAATAAGGGAAGGTGAAAAGAGGGATTTCAATACCCCGCATCCACCTATGTTTACTACCTTAAGACTTTGGAAGATGAAAGAATGAGGAGAGCCTTTGAATAACCATCTCAATTCTGCTAAATTTTCAAGCTCCAAGGATTGTAACTTTGAAAGTGGCTCCGTGTTATAAAGGAGTTCATCCATTGACAACACCACTTGCAACTTATTACAGTCTCTAATAAGCAATTCTTTCAAGTTTTTGAGGAAACCTTGTGGAGGGTGACCCTTGCATAAGCTTTCCAAACCATCCATATAATTTATACTTAATCTCTCCAAATGAGTGAATGCAGAAGTTAGCTCATTCATTGTTGTGGTATCAACCAAGCAATCAAGATCCTTGCATTGTCTAAGTTCAAGTGAAGTTAATCTATTTAGTCCCTCTCTGTTTGCTTCTGGAACTAGATTTTGATCCTCAATTTCACTTAGTTGAAGATGCTTTGAACTGCTAAACGATTCCTTGAAAGCTGATGATCGAACCCCCTGAATTTGATTTATAGTGGATTATTGCAAAAGAACAAAAAGAAACGAAAATGCATACAACATATGAACATTATTGATGGACCAAAAAATTTCAACAATTTATTCAATTTACTTTGATATTTTAAAGTTTAAAATTTCAATATTAAATTTTTTTAAAATTTTTGGCAATGGATAAATATAAGTACAATTTAACAATTTTTTAGTATTATTTTAGTTTCTATCACTTTTACACTTTAATATTTGATTATTTTTACCCCAATCAATACTTAAAAAAAATGGTAACCAAAATGAAAGTGACCTAAAAATTGGATGACTAAAATGAAAGTGTAAATATGATGTTGAGTGTACAATTAACCACTGTTACAGATTTAACGCTTGGGTGACTAAAATGAAAGCGCTTAAAAGTTGGATGACCAAACTGCAAGCATTTCATTTTAGGTGATTAAAATGAAAGTACCTTAAAAGTTCAGTAACCAAGTAGGTAGTTTACCTTTTATTTATTTATTTAGTTGGGGGTGGGGTCATTGGGAGAGAGAATGAGAAAAAAAAAAGGAAAGAGAAAGAAAGAAAGACATAATGAAAAATTGTGGTTTTGATTTTTTATTATACTATATTTGAGATGTATTACTATAATTTAATTTGACATAATTTGTTTATCTATATTTATAACATAATTAATTAGTCTAAATAGTTAATAGGGTAAATAATTTTAGTTAAATGTTGAAGTGGATTTTTCCTTAAAAGTGCTCATCCCAGAAAAAAAAATTATATTAGTATGATTAATTTGAAGGTGATTAAGTTATGATGTAATTAGAAGGGGATTTGAGAAAATATACATGCCATTATTTTAATAGGAATAGTTAAAAGTGTTGGGTATTTGGAATAACTAATGATACTTCTTCATGAAACAGTTGATCGAAAAATTGTTAAAATTTTAGAGCTCATGCTACAGGATTGTATATTGGTGGTCTCATAGTTCTATAGGAACCTTTTTGTATGGAAGAAACAAGATGTTCCTTCATCACATATTGTTGATTTTGCTGATAAATTACTAGTGGATTGGAGAGAATCGAAGGCAGTGTTCCAACGGGTGCAACATCACTCCAATTCTCATGATGTTTGTTGTTTCGAAATGGGATTGGCTTAAGTGAAATGTTGATGCATCTGTTAGCAAACACTGGAATACTAAAAAGGGATAAAAAGAAAGTACCTCTAGATAAGCCTCCTCAGCATCTAAATGAATACCCGAATCAGTTAATTGAGGGCAACCTGACACTGAAAAGGACGATAAAAATATCAAAAACTGTAGTTGTTGGAACACAATGTCATTTTCCACCATGCCTTTGGCAACTCTGATCACTTGTTTTAATCGACAGCAATTCTTTATGGAAAGAGTCAACACCCGAAGCCCTTGTGCAGCCATCTTCGTTGGAAAAATATACTCCAAACCATCACAATTCTCTATGTGGACTTTTCTTAACTTTGGGAAGCACAAAGAATTATGAGAATCAATGCTTCGGGATATTTCTTCCTCATCACCTTCCAATTCTGTGACTATTTGCTTCAGTTCGCCACAACCGATTATCTTAAGTTTTTCCAAGAGTACCAGACCTTGAGCAAGAGAAACTGAGAAGAGTGATTTTAGACTTGGGCAATCTTCTATCCTCAAATTAACTAAACTTTCAAGTCTTACATGTTGGGTTGGCAACTCCCAAATACAGCTCAAATCGATCAACCTTTTAAGACGTAAAGACTTTAAATTTGAGAGCAGTGGTGGTGCTTCATTTCCTTCTACCTTCTCCGTTTGAAATACCACTTCCAAATTCATGCAATTTTCAATTCTCACTTGTTTTAGGTTTTGTAAGATCACTGAAACCGACACAATCTGTTGTGTTTGATCAGTCAAGCCTTCTATATACTCATCCTTGATATCAAACACTTGAAGAGACTCTAAATTCCCAAGTAATTGGGAAACCACATTGTAAGGAAACACTCCCTCAATTTTCAAGGATCTTTTTGTGAGATTAACAACGGAATCTAGACCTTGAATCTCATAACTGATTTTTCGTGCTTCTCCTATGAGGAATTTTCCCCACTGTTCTGGATGTGGAAACCCAAGTTTATCCTGTGTACTGCGTAAGAATATATTATATTCTTCTAACCTTGGAAACTCGAAATCTTCTATAAAATGGGAAGAAGATATCGACAAGGATAATGCTGTCAATCTAGTCAGGAATTTTATCTCTAGAAGGATATCGTTACTTTCCTCTCCGATGCTTGAACCTTTTAAGTACAACTCCTCTAGCTTAGATAACCTTCGAATGACATTAGGGGGAAATCTTGAAGAAAATCTACATCCGGTTAGATCCAATATCTTTAGATTTACCAACCTCACTAATTCATCTGCCAAACCTTCAAATTTTGTACCACGCAAACTAAGACACTCAAGTGTCGTTAGCTTTCCAAGGAATGATAAGTCCTCAAAAAAGGCCAAATGTAGAACACGAAGTTTTCGTAGGAACGTAAGAGCATACAAGGAAATAACACACGAAGAAAAGGACGTAAGACTTAAAACTTTCAATTCTTTCATCCCTTGAAAACATGTACCTTGTATATCACAGTCATTAAGCAACAGGATCTCAACATTTGGATGCACCAATTTCTCAGGAAATACTTTATGTTCCCTATTCAACAATGAGATTGCCTTACAGGGTTCAAAGCTTTCATTTAGTAATTCTAATCTAGATTTTATTAAAAAGTCACTTTCTTCTTTGGATGCAATCCACAGAGCAACATCACGAACTATGTCATGTAACTTAACATACCTGATCATGCCAAAATAAAAGTGAATATATACGTCGAACAATATTTTGGTATTATGTAATTTTTAGAAGATTAAATGATAAAGAAATTATAAAAGAAGCAATATAAAGAAAAAGGAATTAATAAAACAAGAAGAAAAAATAAGAAAAATATCAAATTTACTTATAGTATTGTCATGCCCGTACCAAGGCATAACTGCACCACACATCTGTGAGAAATCTCACAAATATGCAATGTAACACTAAGTAACAAAACTTGATTATGCCAAATCATTTCACATAAAAAAAATAGTTATAATTTCATAAAAAACAAAGAATCACTTACGACATTTTCTTTTGGACGGTAATTTTGATAACTTGATTTATTTGTGTTTTAAACTTTTTTATAAAACTTGTATATTTATTTAGGTTAGTTTAATAGAATCAAAATTCGATGAATTTCTAGTGAAATTTTGGTTACATTGTTAGTACCAAATAAAAGTTCTCTTCAAGATCTTTTAAATGGAATGTATGGCATCTATTTCAATAGAGTAATTTAGGAAAAAAAATATTTTTGAACTTTCGATATATAGGTTTTAATCAATGTAGTCATTATTATAAGGTTCATCGATGTTTTAAATATTTTCATACACACATATATAGTCTCATTTTAGTTTCTTGATAAATTACATATACATTTAAATATTTTTCATTTATATTTATAATCTACTTTTTTTTGTTTCTTAATAAATTACATATTATTTTGATAAAATAAATTTTATATATTATATATAGTTGCAAATATATCTTAATTACATCATATAAATATATTTATATGTAAATATAAGTTTTAAAATTATTAATTAGGTTCAATAATTTGATTTAATAGCTTTTAATTTTAAATATAATTATAGAAAAATTAAAATGGTTAAGATAAAAAAATTAAAAATTAGTTTAAAATATCAAAATTTTGTACCAACAAGGCATGGATTGGTACACACCGATATTGATCAAAATGGGCCGAAACATACAGAAATGGTTGAAACACATCAAAATTTTGACAGGAACAAGACATAGACTATTTGGTATGGTTTAGGACCGCACAGTACATACCGGCCAGTATGACTAGTACCGGTACAGTAGCGACTACCATGGTTGTAATAGTTTCGAGTAGCTGATTTTGACACACTAGAAATCCATATTTAGGTGTTCATTTATTTCAAAATTTAGGTGTTTTTCATAGTATGAAGTTTTTACTTTCTTTTGATATTGCTATATTAGTCATATGAGTATCGTGTTAATAGATACGAGACCCCAAAGTAAGTTAATCGAAACTGTTAATCTAAAAAATCTGGATAGATTGTGATGATTCCTTATATTTTTGAAGCTAAAGTTTTAGTAACTGATCTTGACGAATCAAGTTTCTAAGTTTTAGTATTATATTTATTCTTTAAATTCATTTTTTACATTACCAAATTACCAAGTAAATTTTGTAAATTTTGAGTTTGAATGACTTCAAGTAAGCAAAGTGATCATAAAGTTTAGAATTAAAGAATTTTAAATTTTTTAAAATACATATTATTTGGCTAGAAACCATACAAAACTGATTTTTACTAATTTGTTTAATTATATTATAATATGTATGTGTTTTATTAAATTTGATTTACTTGCTTTTATATCATTTTATTAAATTGTACAACTTTGTATTAGTTTATTAGGGATAACTGCACAACAAAGATGTCTTATGATTACAATACATACCTTTGCAAGCTTCTAACTAATTGATTGAATTTTGATTTGTAAATTCTATTATTAAATTTTCGCTATTAAGAAATTTGTGAAAATTATTACATAAGTATCAATTCAAGAGACCAAATAAGTGCCTTGGCATTTTTTAGTGTTTAACTCTCAAATGTTATATGTTATTTATGCAATCTTGTTTTGTGAAAATTGGGTTAAGCATGCTAGTATGATTTTAAATTTACTATGTATAATTTTAAATTATTTAACTTAAATTGGATTATGTGATTATTTTTGAGAAATATGTTATTCTATTCAATTATACTTTGTTATAATGTATTTTGAAAAGTGTGCCATCGATTTATGTTTTTGTATTAGGAATATGTTTTGTACATAGTCACGATGTTTTAGGTAGTCAATTTTTATAATTTTGGATTTACTCTTGATATGCTGTGCTCTGACCTTACTAATGGGGTTAAATAGTGGTCATTCTAAAATGTATTTTATACTTAGAAATCAGTTTCAATTATGTCATTGATTTAGAAGAGTGATTTTTGACACATTACCATTGGTGCAAATTATTATATTTGTTATGATCCGCTGCCATTGGAGTTAAATGTGATTTTTAATCGGGGTTTACTTAAAATTTATGCCATTAAAGTTTTATAAGGTTATGGTTTTATGATTTTTATGTTAAATGTTTTGGTTTAATTAAATTTTATTTAATTAGTGATAGTCTTCATATTCGTGAGACATTATCTCACAAATGTGCGACATCTAACACGCCTTATTTCGAGACCCGACAAGTGCATATCTTAAATATATTTTACATTATATATAATTTATTGAAAGGATGCACAAAATTTTCTCTTAACAATGGATTGTAGGGGGCTAGTGCCTAACAAGAAGAACTAGTGTTTCGTCTATAAATGTTGATTTCTTAACTCTCTCTCTTTCTGTATGTAGGTGTCCATGTATACATATATGAAGTTCAAATTTAAAATATCCGAAACTTTAATATTAAATCTTGGGATGCGTAGGGAACTAAATGCTACAAAGACCACTTTTAGAATAAATGTCTATGAATAAGATTATTTAACTAAGTCGAAACTTAATTAGACCTGGGTTTATGTTTGATTTATTAAAATGTTAAAATATTTTATTATTTCAAAATTTTGAAAATATTTTAAAATTAAAATCTCAAAAGTTTAAATTATATTATGATGATATTAAAATGACACTTTTAAGTATCGAATAAAATGTATCAATTTTTTAATTCTAATTAACGTCATATATCTATAATAATATTTTAACCCTAATTTGATTAATTAAATAAAATTAACATTAAAAATTTAATAAATTAACAGATAATAATAGTAACACAACAACTACATTTATAATTTACGGAATGGTGGGTTAGATTTTAGAATTTTAATATTTATGAATTTAGGGAAATAGTTAAATTATGATTTAAGGTTTAAAGATATTTAAAAGTTAGGGATTTAAAATTTCATATAAAAATTTAATTTTATTAATTTTAGAGCTAAAAAGAATAATAAGAGTTATTTTAATATTTTTTGATGTATTATATTATTCACATTCTAAAAAAATATGATGTGTAATGTTATTATTAAGTGCCTAATAAATTATTTAATTTTTTTTGTCTAAAGCCTAGAACTACTAATAGGTCTTAAAATCATTTTTCAATCCTTGAATAGGAAGATAAACACACTTTAATACGTTTTAATTCATGTTTTCCTATACTAACATTAATATCGATGCCAACCATGCAAAAACTCAATCAACAATTTAAACTCAAATTTTAAATACTAATGGAGAGTCTGAAAATGACATTTCGCTAAGCTTATGGACTTGGCTAGATTACTGTACAATTCTACTTCTTAAAATACGAAAAACATCATCCCAGACCACATGCATGATTAGCTTTGCCCTAGAGTTTAAGGATCATACCTTTCAGCATCTTTATCTTTTAACAGCAAGCAAGAATCTTTGAGGTAATCAATAGCTTCCAAAACTTGAATCCTCACCTCTTCAATTGAGTCAGCCTTGTCAAATAACTCCAAACCCCAAGCATATCTCACTAAATGTTTCACGTCAATTGAGTGATCCTCTGGATATAAAGCACATAATAAGAAGCATCTCTTGGTCGTCTCCTTCTTCAAGTATTCGTAACTCATCTTGACACACAAGTAGGCATTTTTTTCTTCTTCTTCTTCAATGTTACCGACTTCCATTAATCTACTTCTTTCAAGCTTTTTGCGAGCTACTTCCCATCCTTTAACAGTCTTGGTACCTTTTAAAGCCTTTGCTAGCGTTACAATCGCTACAGGTAAACCCTTGCATTCTTTTGCAACTTCCTTAGCTGTCTCAATAATATCCCTTGAAACTCTTTCATCAAGGTAAGCTTTCATTCTAAATAGTGTCCATGCTTCATCATTATCCAAAACATCAACCGGAACAATTACTTGACACTCCATAGATTCGCATACCGTCATGCGACGTGTTGTCAAAATGATTTTACATCCATTCCCATTTTCATTTAGTGGAAGGCCTATCTCATTCATCTGAATCTCATTCCACATATCATCAAGGATAATGAGGACCTTTTCTTCTTTTTTCAATCGAAGCCATAATTCCTCTGCTTTTCCTTCTTTAGTTGTCTTCTCAAACTTTAAGTCCAAGAAGTCTGCTATTTTATACTGAATATTTTCAATGATTGAAGTTTGGGAGACAACAACTTCAATAACTTTATGGAAACATCGTAATTCTTTGGTTTTTTTGCCAACTTCTTTGACTAAGGTGGTTTTTCCCACCCCTCCCATCCCCCATACTCCAATCATGTTGACTTTATCATCCTTCAATGCTTCCATGATCTTGTTGAATGCAGCAGTTGAAGATTTGGAAGCCAAAATATGTTCAGATGTGAAGAATTCTAAGCCAGGAAGCTCCGCACGATGGCCGATTCGTTTAAAATGGGAGTCTTCTACAAGTTTACTGATATACACTATCTTCTTCTCAATCTCCTTGCTTAATCGATATCGCCAACACCAAGTAGGACACAAACCAAAGCATCTTTTATTTTCTTCAACTCTATGGACCAAACTTTGTACATCGTTCAAGGCATTTTCTGCATTTGTCAACCATTCATCTACATAGTCCTCAATTACTTGGGTTTGAATCTGCAATTCAGCCTCCTTAACGTCTTCCTTAACTCGAGTTTGTTCTCTTTTTAAATTCTTCTGTTGTTCGTGGAGCTCTTGAACAAACTTATGGAAACGAAATGAGTAACGAATACTCTGTTTTATTGGATTCACCAGATAGTTTACCATCATTGTTCCCACGGCATTAGAAGCAGCAGCCAGACAGAATTCTCCAGCCATTGTCGTTGATCTGAGATCACAAAACAATTCTGCTAAGCCTAAGCAAAATGGTAGACAACCAAAGAAGATGGAAACAATTAAACTTACCACTTCAAATTAAGATAAATATATATTAAAACGAAACTGCTGTGAACCAAAAGTATAAATAGAAAGAAACCAATAATGATAATACATACATATATATGTGTGTGTGTTTATTTGTGGATTTGGTAGCTTCAAACTTTTTTAATAATCCATAATATTTATAAAATTATTAATATTCTTTATTGTTGATTATATTATTAAATTAATATCGAATAATAATTTATTATTGTATGATAATAAAAAGTGATACTAATTAACTATTATTTCATTAAATATAATTAGATCAATTAAAATAATGTAATCTATAAATTTTATAAAAGTATGAATTTAAACAAATTTATGAAGTGATGAAAATATCCTCATTTGTTCATTACATTACTAATATTTTTATTTTAACTATTTTTTATTCTTTATAAGATTTATCACATTTATAGATAATAATTTTAATTTTATTTAAAGATTTGGTTAAATCCTAAAAAGTTTAGTTAAATGAATTTATCCAATTACACTTATTATTTTAAATTAATTATAATTTAATTAATTTTATAGTTATGTAACCATTAAAACTATGATTTAATACTATAAATAGATGAATTAACATCAAAAATTTATGTATATTATTAGCATCTATAAACATTATGGAGAAAATTCAATTTTTAGTACTCGTGTGTTGAAACTTACCTCAAGTATAATTAAACCACAAGTTTAATTACAAGCTGCTCCTACTTCTTCTTCTTCTTCTTCTTCTTCTTCTTCTTTTCCCTTTAAAGCAAATGGAATTTGAACTGAAGCAAAAAAAAGAAACAGGAACGCAGACGAATAAATTAACAAGAGGGTTTTTTTTTTTTTTTTTTTTTTTGTAAATAAAAGGAAACAAAAGAGAATGGTATTCTAGAAAAAGTAAAATAAAGGTGCAGCTTCGTGGTTTTTTAACTATAAGTAGCTTCTTCTCTTTTGCTTCAGTTAAAAGGAGAGTGGAAAATAAATTAAAAGAAAAAGGGAGAAATTAGGCAGGAAATGAAAGGGGAAAAACATAGGAAAGAGCAGGTGTTAATTTCTCGAGAAGAAAAAAGGAAAATGTTGAAAATGGTTGTTGCAGTGGGAACTGTAGTGTAAACTGAGATGCAGAGCAAAGAAACAATGAATACACAGAGAGGACACTCAAATGCCAGGATTCGCCGCAATTATTGTCAACCACAGAAATGCGCGCTTTAATACTCGAGTTTGACTTTGATATTTCTATCCTAATGAAATATTTATAATTTTTATTAGAATAATACGTATTACACATTCAGTTTAGATATTAAATTAAATTAAAGTAGTAAGAACTAAGAATATAGCAAAGTCAAGCTGCACCCACATCCAACAAATGGATAAGAAGGAGAAGCGTATTATTGGAGAGATGATCGGCCAATTTTGAGCCTAGAGATTAAGAAATCGGCATAAAGTCAAGAAAGCTAGTGAATGGATATGTTTTCATTAGGACCCATCTTATTTATTCTTGAAAATGAAAAGTGGACCTGTGTATGTTGTACTATTGCTTATTAGTTTAAAATTAATTCAAATAATTAAGTTGAGATGTTCTTAATGTTTGTAGTTATTAAGCTAGTTACAATATTTTTATACTAAATTGAGATGGGACAAGGGTCTCAGGACAAACAACCTATTTATAATTTTAGTCTCTTAGATATTACCCCAAATTTCTCTCAAGTTCTATGATTAAACTCCTGCTGGTTTGATTTAAATTTGAGGTTTTTAAACTGAAATTTCTCTCAAGTAGGTTTACACTTTCCCATTAAATTTCAAAAAGATATAAATAATCATTGAATTATTCGAAAATTTTCTTTTAAATCACTAGGCTATTAAGGTTTTTTCTAAGTCCAATTGGCAAGCTCCAAGTGACGATCAGTATGATGGAATATACACATTGATAAGTAGCAGAACATACCTTAGATCTAAGTCGATCTAATGGTCAGTGTCGAACTAGAAGAAGAAAGTCAATCAGATTTTGGTTAACGGATTTATGATGTTCAAGGCCGTTTCATGAAAAACTAAACCATAGAAGAGAAGGAAAGGAAAGCTCTTGACTGGTGCCAGCAATGTGAACAAAGAAGGCTATTCAACAATGATTTTAACAACCCATTCGACAATGATCATTTTGTAACAAATTGAAATTTAGTAACCAAAACATAAACTTACTAATAGTTCAATGACCTTGGCTGCAGTTTACCCATAAAATAAAATAAAATAAAAAGTTGATCGGGTAACAGGGGTGAATAAAATTCGTAAAATGGAAAATAAAGGTTAAAAGTGGTTTAAAAAAAAAGTCCTTATACTTTCATTTTAATCCTACTATTAAAAGGAATATTTTTGTTGTAAATGTAAGAAGTTGGTATTTTAGTCTCTACACACTAATTTTTTCGTAAAAGGAATGACATGATTTAACAATTGCTGACGTAGTATTAATTCAAATTCAAAAAAGCTCATTGGTCTTTGTTGAGAAAGTTGTTGCTTGTTCCATGCCTTGTTATAACAAAATTGTTTTTTCTGATTGGGCCATTGACTTGGACCTTGAATAGGTTTTTGTTGAGGCAAAATGTGCTAAGAGTTGCTGAGTGATACTCGGTAATGCCAACTACAGACTGCCACTGAGGTGGTTAAAAACTTGTCTTATTTGGTTTGACAATTTAATGAATAAAATATTTGGACTTGGTTATGTGATGCTTTATTGAAGATATTATGGTCCATCTATAGCAAACCAATCCTTAGTATTTGAAGAATGGATGGGATCCATGTGAATCAATTAAGTTCTTGAAATATAAAGAATCAATGATGATTGTTTGTTGTTTTTTAGAGATAAATATTGAATTATTTAAGAGAGTTTGGAGCAGTTGAAAAATTGATTTATGAAGACTTTTATGTGATAAATACTCAAGATCTTTAATGGGATAATTTCAACTTTTAAATAGAAGTTTAAAGCCTATCAAAACACCGTTGATTGACCACTTGAAGAGATCTATAAAAGGTTGTTTCGTGCCGCACATCAAGAGTAGTTTTTGGATTATCTTCGGTGATAATTGTGTTTTTTTTTTCTTATGGTTATTTTATGACACTCTTTTAGGTATTCTCCGCAGATGTAGGATCATTGTGTCTGAACTACGTTAACAAAGATCGGTTGTGTTAATTCTTTGCTACTCATATTTTTTTCATTGCCCATTTTCGTTCTAACTTTCACTACAATGAGCATTAGCAAAGTTGATTTATCATGTCAGTTAACTAATTATTTATCATGCAATTACTTCTTTGTGTAAGGGTAGATTGGGCTTAAACTAATAGATGATCCAGATGATTGTTGAATAAAATCATTCACTAGGCGAGTCTCCATAGATGTAGGATTATTGTGTCTAAACTACGTTAATAAACAAAGATCGGTTGTGTCAATTCTTTTCTACTCTTATTTTTTTTTCGTTGCCCATTTTCGTTCTATCTTTCACTACAATGAGCATTAAGCAAAGTTGATTTATCATATTGGCAAACTAAATATTTTTTCAATCTTGAAAATAAATGGGATGATACGACTTAAAGGTAACAGTCGTGGACTAAACTACAAACAATCTAAACACAAAAAATATGTACAAAAATTTGAAACAAAAAATAGTTGGGGAGTAAAAGCAAAATTAGTTTCTTAACACTACTCATTTTTCAAAACTATTATTTAGCTTTTTAATTTAATGTACGTAAATAAATATTTGATTTAATATTGTCACGTCAACCATTATTAAGTAATGTCATTAACAACAAAGGTAATGTGTAAGGACTAAAAGGGTCAACTTTTCAAAGATACAAAGATTAAAATGTTCATTGTAATAGTATAGGGACTAGAATGAATTTTATGATATGATACAAGGACTTATAGTAAACTTTAACCAGTTAAAAGTTTTAACAATATAATACCAATCTCTTGTTTCACTTTTCTAATTGTTGTTTTTGTTTCATTGTTTCTACCAATATCTTATTTAATTAGGTTTAGGTTTGAATTAGTTGTAATTAATATTCATGTCATTTTAAAAAAATTAGCTATGTGGGGTGGATATTTAAATATTCACATTTGGTCTTCAAGTCTAAGAAATAGAAAAAAAATCACTTGAATCATTTCGATTTTAAAGTTCATTAAATATCATTTGAAAACCAGACATAAGTTAATGCCAACTAATACCTTAAGTACAAAAAGATGCTTAAAGTTTGTTATACACAAATATCACCAAGTGTCATCTATTTATCACATTATACCCTTCATACGTCTAGAACCACCCTACACATGGAAAGCCATCACTACATAAGCCTCACAAGGGCTCCCTTTATATACCTCGGAAGGATGAAGATGAGGGGGAGTCTCTCTTCTTCTTCAACCTCCCTTTTTTGGCTAAGCTTGATGAGAGTTCCAAATAATATCTCTTCCCTTTTACTCAACCACATACAACTTTTTGGATGAATCATTTTTAATCTCTAAATTCAAATCTTGTATCAACAAAGTTAAAAAAAAAATTGAAAAAGGTTGAGATATATCTCAATGATGAGAAAATTAACTAATATAATATATGGGAGGTACCATTTATCATCTTTTAATAAAAACTTTTCTTCATCTTCTAAAAAAAGGCCATAATTTTAACTCTAGTGGCAACTTTTCTTCATTTCTAATAACCACCCTTCTTGTTTTGCTCTTCATGTTATCATAACTTGTTCTAAGACTTATGCAATCTTTCCAAGTTAAAGGAAGTTGGTTAGGCGTTCTTTAAGATATGTATGATTTTCTCTATTTTTCATCTAAAATATCATTTTCAAATTCCTACCATTTTAGATTACCTCATTTAAAAAATCTCAAAATTCCAAAATAACTCCATATTACATTTAAGGAAACCTAAAGTAAACCTTAGCTTAATTGTCTTGTTTTGATATATTGGGCAAGCATTGTTTTTACGGCTATATGTAATCTTGGAAACACAAAGTTTTCAAGAAAATCTAGAGAGGTTTCCTCCCTTAAAAGTACATCCATTCTTATCAAAGAATTTAGAATCAATACTTGTCTTAGAAGGAGAAAAATATAGCATAAATAGGCATAGCTACATAGATTCTTTGAAAAAAATAAAACATCTACATAGATTCTTAAATTCTCTGATTCTTCTAATTTGTTTATAGGTTAAAAGATTACAACCACACAAATGAAAAGTTTTGATAGTTGGGTGATTAGTTGTCCATCTACCTTAGAATAAATTAAATGAAATGAGTTATCATTATCTCAATTAGATCTTCGTATGGATCTTTGTACAAAAGTTTAAAGGATAATACAAAAAAAAAGTTCAAAGGATAATACATTTACAAAACATTATCAACCAATTGCCAAATATCGTTTTTGTCAAATATCATTTTTATTGGTACTGGTATATTTTGATGCATCCTTTCTTGTTTATCGATGTTTCCAAATATTTTATATATGTATATATATTTGCAATCTAATTTTTAAATGTAATTATAGAAAAATTTAAATGGTTAAAATAAAAAAAATAAAAGTTGGTTTAAAATGTCAAAAATTTATACAAACTAGCACAAGCCAAGACATACCGTTATTGACCAAAACAAGCAAAATACTCAAAACACGTCAAAATTTGATTGGTATGGAAAATTGACTACATGGTACCATTTTTAGGATCAAGACGGTATCTACATGTTGGTATCGATACAGTACTGACTACCATGATTGAAAATGCTCTTGTACTAATTGATATCCTAGTAGGACAACCTATTATTGCAAAAAAAGAGAAAAAGTAATCTAATCCACAACTAAAACACGGAAGACTAATCAATTTCAAATATAAAAATAATCATAAAAAGAGAAGAGCAAACATTCAAAATAATCGTATTGTAGGGGGAAGCACCCAAAAAGAGGTCAAGCATGTAATTGATTAGAAAACTCCAGAATAGGTTCAAGTACTTAAATATAGAAATAATTATAAGAGAACTTCAAAGGTTTAGGTATCTAAAAAAAAGTAACAATGAGAGATTTTGATATGCTATGTCACTTTAGAAAAAAGAATGGAATCAAAAAAATATTAAGGAAAATTATAGCAAGTGAAAATATTAATGAATATTTTAGAAGACTATTTACTAGACCTATTTACGAGCTGAGTTACTCATCCAAGCTTGAAAGCCAGTCTAAAATTTAAGAGGATTTGGGCAAAAATATTAGGCCTAAAAAATGAGTTTAGACAAAAAAATTAAGTTCATTTAAAATATGGGTCGAGCTCAGGCTTGAAGCTTGAACCTTAAATGCTCAAGCTTGAGCTTAGCCCTGCCCAACCCCATTTTTTTTAAATTTTTTAATATTTTATATTTTGCTATTTTTATATATTATATAATTTATAATACGATCATCATGACTCTCAAAGTCATGCGTAGTAGCAATACTAAACCAAATACGACAAGTAGTGGGGTCTTGAGCTAATCCTTGGCTAAACTTTGGAAATCTTAATGCCATAATGCTTTTCAAATCCTCCTAGCTATTATCCTACTGCAATAATTCTTGCTAAGAAGAATGCCCATGTTATGACAATTTCACCGAGAAGGTAATGGGTTACCCTACAACACGTCCTTATACAATGCTCAAGGCTCTAAGCTGAGTAGCAGGAGCAACTTTTAATTTATTATGAGCTCAAATGATGGATTCAATAAGTTTTTGCTAATAAGCATGTTCGCTGAATATAAACATTTTAAAATTAAATCTATAATACTACTATAATGTAAAAATTAAAAATTTTAAGATGACTATATATAAAATTTGGGTAAACTACATCATTAGTCATTAAACTATGGATGAATTTTGTTTTGGTCACTTAACTAAAAATGTTAACTAAATTTTTGAAATTATTTTTGTCACTTCTTCGTTAAGGTGGCATTTTTTAGTTGATATAAAACAATTTTAGTACTCAAAATTTATACTTTACGCCAATTTGATCTTAATTATATATAAAATGATAAAATTTGAAATATTATTTTTGAAATTTTAGAAAATTATAAAATTAAAATCAAAATAATAATAGATAAAATTGTAAAAATAGATAAAATGAAGGAAAATGAGAGGAATTTATTTTAAACCCTCCAAATTTCCTCTCCATATTATCTATTTAGAAATATTTAATACCCATTCTTAAAAAAATAGAAAAATATTGGTTCTTTGTTTTTACCTCTTTTGTTTCTTGACACAACTTTTTGTTATAAAGAAAGAAAATTTTTAAAATATAATTTGTTTGTACAATTTAATTTTTGAAAAATAATTTAAATGAATTGAAAATTTGACTTGAACCTGAAAAGAAAATTTTGTGGTATATTTGTTTTTTTTTTGTTAAAATGGCATAAAATTCGATTTCACAACCCTTTGTAAGATTAGTTTTGGATTTTTTAGGAGCATAAAACTAGACTTGAAGATATTACTAATTTAATTTAGAAACATTGAGAAAACATGTAATGATCTATTTTTTTAATTTTAGTTTTTTATTAGATTTTGAAAATTTTCTTTATTTCTCATATATATTAGTTCTTCAACAATAACATTTTCGAGATTTTACTTTTTATAACTTTTATATAGAATTTTTAAAAATAATTTTATTTTTATAATTTTATATAGAAAATGGTTAAATTGACAAAAATATAAAAGTTGAAGACTAAAATTGTTATTATACTAACTAAAAAGTGTCACTTAATGACAAAAAATAATTTTGAAAAGCTTAATAACCAAATTTTAACTCTTTTTAGTTTAATGGTCAAAACAAAAATTTAACCATAATTTAGTGACTAATGGTGTAGGTTATCCATAATTCTAATGAATAAAATATATAGAATTATTAAATATTAAATTAAAATAATATAAATATATTTTTATTTTAAAAAGTAAATAATATGGATGAATTTAAAATGAGCTTAAATTATCAATTTTTTTTAAAAAATAATATGAATGAATTTAAGCTCTCATTTCGAACCCTGATAAAAAATAATAATAAAATGCGTTAATACGACTTGGTCAACAATGAACATTTGCCCTTATTTCTAAACTCGTCTAGGACAGATAAAACTGGTGCCCGAATCCCGCTCTTAAGCCTGCCAAAATATTGGGTCCGGCTTTCCTGGATTGGGCTAACTGCCTAGCCATTGATCCCTTTCCCTGCTTGCTCTCTCCACATTTCCGAACAGCCAACAAAGCTTTCTTCTTTGACACAGAAAACATGGCAAGAAGAAAACTTCTATTGCTCTTGAAACCATTTGATGTCTACCAAGTTACTCAATCAAACGCGGTTTCTCGCTTCACCAATCCTCAGGTAATTTTATAAATGAAAAACCCAACATTATTTTCACTTCTTCAGTATATATGCTTCTTTTTTTCTTTTTACATTAGCATTCATGGTGTTTGATGAAATGTCAAATAACACGTTATATTTATTTTACATTTTTTATATTTAATATTGCAGATGTTTCCCCTGTTGGGTTTGCCTTATTTTTCGGTTGCATTCATTGTAGTTCCCCTGTTGGCTAAACTTGAGCTCTTTTTTTTTTTTCAATGCTTTAGATGCTACTACGATGTTTATGACAAGGAATTAGGATCATATGTTTATTGTTTTTTTCAATACGACAAAGATTTTTAGATTGGATTTCAAGGAATAAAACGTGGACTGTTCTGCCTTGTGCTGTTTATTATTGGCTAGTTATTATCAAGGTTTTTTTTTTTTTTCACAGTAATTTTGCTTGCCTTTCTAGAATTTTTAACACAACACATAGCTTTTATGTTAAAATTAGTGCTGTAAACATGATTAGAAGGCTTTCTTTCACTTGAACTAGGCTTCTTTCCTTGGGTTTTCATTGATGACCAGGAATACAGGATATGTACTCTAAAGTTTTAAAGCTCTGTGAGCTTGAAATTGTCTTCAAAGTCTACTCTTACTCTGCTTTTTTGCTCATTGCTCAGCTATCGGTTCTCTTTTCTTAGTGTTATTAATTATCTTTCCATATAAAAATGGGTGGGAGGGGTTATAAATGATTTTTTTAACAGCTAAGTGAGTTACATTTACCATTAATAAGAATATCAGTAGCTTGTTCTCTGCCTCTAAGATGATTGTTATTAGGTCCAATCTTATATTTTACACTTAATTACAGGTTTCAAATCTTCTACATCATTTCCATTATTCTCTCAACGTATATTTTGATGTATGGTTACCATTACCCTTGTGTCATGATGAACGAGTGACATTATCAGCTTATTTTAATGGTGCAGCCCTGTCTGTTCTTGCATGGTACCTAGATTTTAGTGGCTTAATTGTTGGATAGGTTTTCAGCAGAAATGAGAAATTTGACTTGACATCTTTGCGCTTAGATTTTAACAATCATGAAACCATACCACGAGGTTTTTGAAATTTTATAAACCCTGATTCTTGTCTACGCATTAACCCTTGAGCATGTTGAATTTTGTCTGATTTTTTGTTGATCCCCGTAATCTTTACTGGTTCCACCAAGTTGACCCATTCTGGTTTCCATGAGAAGACAAATCTGATAATACAAAATATAGAAAATACAGTTCCAAAAGTAATTATGGTTACTCTTTTTGAAGAGTGAAACTGCAGGCCTCACACATAGAACATGCTTATCCTTTTTGCCTACCTACCCTGCCAAACCAATGGACCTCCAACATGTTTGTGGAAACATTCTCTCTTTTAGATTCTTTTGGTTTCAACTAATTTCTACTAATGTCTGTAATTACTAACTCTTTCCAGGACACCTTCCCATTGGTATAATAGGCTTATGATCTCATGAAGCCTTTGAAACTTTGCTTTGCATTAGAATGTAATGTAAATTAAATTAATTTACTTCCTGTTTAACACATTTCTGTTTCATCCATAATTATCATACATGTCCTGTGTGTACCTTGACAGTATTGTGGCACATACACGCCCTGTATCATGTTGTTTCTTGTTAGGTTGCGACCATTTCTTTTAGATCCTATGCTCATGGCTGACAAAGTGACCTTCAAGATTAGTGTTTTCTTGGTGCTCCATTCCCCCACCTCAAAACAAAAAATAAAATAAAGGACTTGTACGCATATTCAGTACTTGTGGTATTCATCCAGAAGTATGAACAAGCACTATCAAAAAAGAAAGCTTTAGGACATGAGTTATAATCATTGTTCTATTTACTTCTTCTCTCTATCCTCCCACTAGAATTAATTTATTCTTATTTACTCTCAATTTTTCTCTTTGTATTGTCACAGATTTTCCATTATATTGATAATAGGCGTAAGGTGCACAAAGAGGCCATAAACGTTTGTCAGAAAATTTTACAGCAGAAGCCAATTGACTGGAAACCCATATTTCGTAACAATTTATCACAACCAATTCATAATGTGGATTTGGTTGTTACAGTTGGTGGTGACGGTACTCTTTTGCAGGCCAGCCATTTCTTGGATGACTCAGTTCCAGTTCTAGGAGTTAATTCTGATCCTACACAAGCCGAAGAGGTTAGTTCATTTCTCTGGCCAAGCATTGAATTTTCTCCTTTAGACCAATTTTAAAATTCTCTTGATGATGTTATCAATTTTTTTTATATTGAATACATCTTAGTTGGAGATGCCATTTATTCTTTTGTTTATTTATATATATATATATATATATTTTTTTTTTTTTAGGTTGAAAAATTCAGCAATGAGTTTGATGCTACTAGAAGCACTGGCTATTTATGTGCAGCAACAGTAAAAAACTTCGAGCAAGTAAGGATGTATATATATACAGTGTAAAAAAGGAAATTAACATATTTGGAGGGATATCACATCAGTTGTTGACGTTTGAAAAGGAGTAAATTTTATGTTTAAGTTTGAGAATAAGCCTCTTACTTAAAACTTGACAGTTTAAGAAGTTAAATGGGACCAAGTTCTGATCTTATATCAGTGTAGTTGGAACCAAACCAGCCGTTCAGACCAGTTGTACCAGGAACCGGCTGGTATACTGGTCCAGACAAAGGGATTGAACCGGACTTTGATTGAACTGTTCAAAACCGGTAAAAAACCAGAAACTAGGACAAAAAACCGGTGGTTGACTGTTGAACCGGTTTATAATCTTTAATATTTATGAAATTTTCAATTGTTTATTGGTTATTGCTAGACCAGCGGTTAGACCGATTAAACCGGGAACTAGTGGTTTGACTAGTTCGATTACCAGTCCAATTTTTAACATGCTAATTTAAGCTTTACCATATTGCTATGCAAAGCATGTCTACTGGAATTCCCTTGTGTTTTTAGCATGATTAGGTTTTGCTGGAATTCTACAGCTTGGTTCTTTCACGAATTATATATGGGATAAGGCATGCTGTTACAATGAAGCTTGTTAAGGTAATTATAGATATTTAACATTTATTTCAGGTGCTAGATGGCTTTCTAGAGGATCAGATAGTTCCTTCGAAGTTGTCAAGGATATCAGTATCTGTAAACTCAAAAGTTCTGCCTACATGTGCTCTTAATGATATCTTGATTGCTCACCCTTGTCCTGCAACTGTTTCCCGGTTCTCATTCAAGTAAGGAATTTTTACGCATAAGTCAATATGCATTTAAACATAATGCTACATGCCTTAAAATCTTCCTTTTATGTATTGGCAGAATTAGAGGGGATGACGAAACATGTTCACCATTAGTGAATTGTCGATCAAGTGGTCTCAGAATCTCAACTGCGGCAGGATCAACAGCTGCCATGCACTCAGCGGGAGGATTTCCAATGCCTATTTTATCTAGGGATCTTCAATATATGGTAAGAGAGCCTATTTCACAGGGACCAGCCATTTCTCGCTTAATGCATGGTTTAATCAAGTCAGATCAGTCAATGGATGCTTCATGGTTTTCTAAAGAGGGTTTCGTATATTTTGATGGCTCTCATGTTTTCCACACTATCCAAAATGGGGACACCATAGAAATATCTTCCAAGGCCCCAGTTTTGCAAGTTGTCTTGCCTCATTTATCAACATAGAACTCTTGTAAAGAGCTGGCAAATGTTCATCCGAAAAAAATTAACATTTTTGAGCCATGACTAGTTCATAGCTCTTGTAAATACGAAAGAGACATGTAGAGAACCAATCTTTCATTTTCCACATAGAAAATTCAAATCTTTTCTTCTTTGAAAGCTACAAATGTCCACCGAGTTCGAGTATTATAGGGTAATACTCTACGGCTATCGCTTTAAATGAAAACTGTATGTTAGCATGTGGAGCCAAGCTAATGACTTGACGTTGATATCATATTCAGTCGTGTCTTTGAGTAAAATAGATAAATGTGAATGTTAATTGGCTGAACTGTCAGACATTTTGGTGGTACTTTGATGTTGAATCTTTGTAGCTGTAACATCTGTGGAGTCCATATTATGCAAAAATAAAGATAAACTTTGAGTACTTTTTTACATTCATTCTTCCCCTCTCTGCCTTGTGGATATTAAACATTGGTGAATATATAAGTCTAGCTTTAGAGGGAATAGAACAGAAGAAGTATACATCACCCTGCAAAACGGGTTATGTTTCCATTATGTACCCCAACTTAATAGCCTCTTCACGTGAGTAACACACCTTGCCACAACTTGAAAACCCTTTTTTTTTCCCTCAACATTTACTGGTCGATTTTGTTCCAGTTGTATGATTCACCTTTCAAATGCAAAATTATTTGGTCTGTGTTTTCTATTGTATCAGACACTGATCTCCTCTAAGAGGAAGTAGCATAGAGCAAGTTTATTGTTGAATCAATCTTTACGTTTTATGTAGGAGATTTTAGCAAGAACTCAATCTGTAATCTAAAAATGTTGGTAGTATATTTACAATTTCCTGACATTTTTTCTTGGTACAAAGGAGGTCGAAGTTTACTGTTTGAAGATGAATGTATGAACAGAAACAAGTCTAAAATGAATGAGTTGAGGGATTAATGGTTTTATTTAGGTTTATCCTAAGGTATAATATCTTCTTTTACAATTCAACCCACTTCATATTTAGTAATGGGTCATCATGAAATTTACTATATAAATTGTTTTAATAGATCTTTTTGTCTTGATCCTAAAGTGTCATAAAATAGTTTAAATAGAAATAAAAACTCAAGGCTGATATATATTTAGCAATCCTAACATGTTAGGAGATATTTTAAGGGCAACAACCCTTTTTGCTTTTTTGGCAATTAGGTGGCTCCAACTTATGATATTTTAGACTGTCTTTGTCTCAATCTTGTGGTTACTAATCAAAGCACAAAATCCAACTTCTTGTCATCAACCCAAACAGAAAACAATCTTTGCCACAAGCAGAGGTTTCTCATGTCGGAGACCAGACTCCTAGAAAGACGACAAATCTATGACCCTCACACAAACATTTCTCAATCAGTCAGAGTAAACACTAGCCACAAAAACAAATGTTAATTAAGAAAACACATGATGTGACATTGTCACTCCCCAAAACACTTCCTAAACCGAGGGCCCTCAGAAAATTCCATGCAAAAAGACTTGGGGAGTATTTCATGCAAAAGGGGCTCCTTCTAGATATTTTGCATATGGATAATAATTTATCATTAATTTCCTTATCAAAAAATTCATTTTTAGACTACACCTACGATGTTATGATTAGATTAAGTTCTTTTCTTCTCAACAATATCAATGGCGTCTTAATCTGCCAGTAGTTTCCAGCTATATTCTTGATATAAGGAAGAACAAAACTCTCATTACAGATTTTTATAGAATGTCCAAATGTTGGATATTTTCTTTTCATCATGGTATGAGAAAAACAGTCTGTAAAGCTTAGCCACATAATTCATCAAACAAAAAGATCTTAGCACTCATCAAAACACTACAAATTGCTTCAAATTGACCTCAAATAAGTGCTGCTATAATGTCCTCTATCTTACAAGCTCCATCAAAGACTGAAACCGGCAATTCTGAAAAGATTATTTGGCAATGACAATGGGGGTACTAATGGTCTTTTTCCTTTTTCATGTCCTTGCTCCCCACCCAATATTTATAGATACATTAATTCGCTAGGGTTTAGAGCATGGTTTAATTGCCCTCTTTGTGGCAAACAAAAAAATTAATTTGGAAGGTGAAGTTTACATTAACCACTACATTTCCAGCAAATTCTACTTCTATGTTCATGTCGGCAGCAACTTCATTCGTACAGTTACTATGCAAGTAGGCAAAGAAAAAAAAAAAACCAATGTGCTTCGTTCAATTTGTGGTACTGACATAACAACCGGAATATCAGCTTGCATTGCTGGTGAGCCACTTGATATGTCAAAAAGGACTAGAGGCTGAACTGTTCTGTCTCGCTGGCCATACATCCTCTCGAGGCCCTGGAGTTCTAGGAGAAAAAATAGATCAATCTGCAACATATAAGTTAACTGGATAGGGGGATAATTAAGGCAAAAATGACCTACAAATGAAATCATGATAGCCAGAACCAAGAAAAAATATTTACTATTTAAAGGCTTTTAGTAGAGGGTTTTTCAGCTTGTTCAATGTTTTATTTTAGCACTTGACACAAGGTAGGCAGTTTTGTTATTACCAGAAGTTAACAAAAGAATGTGATTACCCTTTCGAATAGGACCTCTGCTATCCATCATGTTAGTAGTTGGATTTGTGAATGAATCAGGCTCATTTCTGGCATGGAAATTGTTTGCATGTTGGATGGTTGACCGTTTCAGTGATTGGTACTTGCTCCTCAATGGATCATACATTTCATCAACCTTTCTCTTCTATCTGAAATTAGGATATTTGGTGTTAGCAGGGTGCAAGAAGTATAAACTAAGCTTTGGCCAAAAGAACTAACATGGTAGAAGAAAAAAATATAGACTGGCCTTGAATTCTCAGAGAACTTTTCTTGGAGCTCTTGTTTCTCCTTTGACAGACTCTCAATTTCTTGCTCTATCATCTGACACCTCTTGCCCAAATTTTGATAAGCAGTATGCACCTGCTCCAGTTTCTCTGAGAACTTTTCTTGCATTGCCTCGCATTTTTGCCAGCACAGAGCTATTCTCTTCATCTTGTACTGAATTTCTAATTCCTTTTGCCTAATGTAAAACATCATACGTCTGTATGCACCCTTCAGCAATAAATTCATTAAGGAAATGCATGCCTAAAAGGTTATTTTCTCGTTGATCAGACTCCATTCTCTCTCTCTCTTGGTTGTAAAATCTTTCAGATGAAACAAAACATTACAAAAACTAATGAAATCCTCTTCTCATTTTGTTTTGGTAGCTCTCAAGTTTCTACTGTCTGATACGAGATTTCAAAATAAAAATAGCACATGATTGCATGGTCCTTACTATAAAGGATACATATCGGTGGAGGCACACCAGCCATTGCCTTCTGCAATAAACACATCATGTTAGCAATAAAAATAACGAGTAGACGAATAATAAAGCAGCAGCACGATAGAAGGCAATGGAAAACTAGAGCATTGTGCAGATTTTACAGGAGAAATATTTTAATCAGTACAACAAGCTGTGTACAATAATCCAAGTGAATCGTTTGCTTACCTTTATCCATTCATCATTTGGGTTGATATCAGACTGAGAATCAAAATTCCCAGATTAGGCAAGTAGAATTCAAATTAATAAGATATAACAACAAAGTACTGAAAACAGGAAAGAAAATTCTTTGGCAGACCTCTATTTCCAGATAAGCAACCAATTCTATTTCCTTGGATTAGAAAACCAAAATTCTGGAAAGCATTACAATGACCAACTTCCGCTAGATAAAATCCTTACCTCTTAGAAAGAACTTGATCACAAACGGGGCATACTGCATCATTGCCATGGATCTTGCTTTCATCATCCTTGCCTATTTACAAAGTCAAGGAATCTTTGCAATGCATTAACTGTTTCTTGATCGTAAATAAAGGATAAAATGTCTACAATTGCAACAGCAACTTGATGAAACACATTAGGATACACAAGAGGTTAGTGGAAATGGCTGGTCCTTCTAATTCACGCCGGCAAGCACTGCATCTCATTTCAATTGATTGTATTCGTCCTCGAATCATAAACTGTACTTGCACATCACAAGCAATCATCAGGACGAGGTTCTTTACTATATACCCCTCCTTTATCAAGTTTCAAGTCATGATTACTACAGCTTTAACCCAACAAGAAAGACTTGATGGAGTTAATCGAGATCCTATAGAATTTAATGCTATGTTTGATTGTCATATTTGCTTCTTTAAAAGTAAGAAATCGCTATAAAAATAATAAAATGGGCGAATAAATATAGCAGAATCGATTTAAAGACTTACCAAAGTGATAATCAAATAGTAACTAAATTAGTAAATTGAAATCTGGCCAAAAGGAAAAACTAGTAATTTGAAATTTATATTTGCATAAGCACCAGAAATTAAATTACTACAGAAACAAGAAATTTGAAGGAAAATGTAATTCGGAACTAATTCATAATCAGCTTTCCATAATCAACAATCAAGTTTTAAGGAAAATTTAAAGCCCTAAAGTTTCTTCAAATTTCAATTTATCAGCAAAAACGATACTTTAATCCCATTCGGATACTGTGATGTTCAACCAAATCAGAAGACGATTTAGGTCATAAGGTTCCAAAAACTGGAAAATGCAATTTGAGGCCCTTCATCAAATTAGTCCTTCAATTAAATAGATCAATTTAATCTTTATATTATTAAAAGAATTAAATAAGGTTAAATTTGAATAAAATTAACATTTACGGTTTAAGAAATGACATAAAAATTATTATTTTTTCAATTCCATTCCAACTTCAAACAAAATATTTCACTTGTAAAATCATAAAAAGCTTTAAAAACATAACCATGTTAAATAATAAATAATATTTTTAAAATAGTAAATGTTAAGTCTATTGAAATTTGATCTTATTTTATTCTTTTAATAGTATAGAGATTAAACTGATTCATTTAATAGTAAAAGACTAATTAGATCCCGTCCTTATAATAGAAGGACCTACCAAGTATGTTTACAAAAATATATATGTTGCACAAGCAAGTTCAAAGGACGGTGGAGGTGTAGTAAAAAAATTAAGTATTAAAAAAAAAAGCACATGTATTCTACTTTTAAATTTAAAATTTCTACTAAGAGTTTATTAATTTTGTATTTGAATATAGTAAAATTATTTATTAAGTACTATAATTGGTATTATAGAAGTTATTTCTTAGAATATGTTTTTAAAGGTATTTCAACATCCAGGAATGTCGAGATCAATATATTATTAAATTCTCATAGAATATATACACTAACTATCAGGAAGAAAGTATTATCTAGTGCAGAAACCGCAACATCTATTGATATCGAGTTCAGGTCAATTAACGTTGGCTAGTTATTTATTGCGCTTAGACTCAACCAACATATTTAATACTCTTAAACTCAACAAATGAGTATCAAGGTCCCCTATAAATACCCCACCCATCTTCTTTAGTTTTTACCAAAAATCCTCCCCATATAAATCTCTCAATCTCTTCCTCCTAGAAAGTAAAAGGCTCAAAGCTTGCTAATTTTCCCTGGCTGCTTTAACGTTTGAACATGAACACAGTTTATCATAACATCATTATGGTAAAATTACTTATTTGACTTTTAAATTTTATTGTTATAAAACTTTTTGTAAAGATTTTATGAAATTAAATATTAAATCTTTGTGATATTTTGAGCAACGAAGAGATTGAATTGTTTGTACTTGAAAAACTTTAAACTTTTTTGGAGCTAAATGGACAATTATGAGAGTGTTGGCTTATTTGTGGTGTCTACTACAATAAAGTTTGAAATGGTACCAAAGTTGCTTGTTACCTTGTTAAAAAAATGGAGACCGAAAATCCATATATCTCATTTTCCATGAAGAGAAGCAACTATAATGCCAAAAGATATTATTTTAATAACTAACTTGCCAATCAATGAGTAGGTGGTAATTGAAGATAGTAACTTTGATGCGGAGTTAGAGCGTTATCTATTGTTGGATGTTGTACCGTCTAAGAAAGAGAAAAATTGGATGGGTATCGATTGAAATGCACATGATTGATGAGACTTGTCAATTCAACCCCTTTGCTACATGCAACTACTAAGGAGATGGACCAATAATATGTCAGAGCTTGGATGCTTTGGATGGAAAGAGGTATACTACTTCTATGTAAGTTTAGCAAGAAGGTCCATACCATGTACCTCTACTCAAATCTTTTGATACGTAGATATATTAAGCCGAAGATTAGCAATTTTGGCATATTTGTATAAGGTGCTTTGTAGGGCAGCTCAACTTCAAATTGAAGAAATAAACATTAGATGTTTGCTTTTGCAAACTTGGGTGTGGATACATATGCAAAATAAAATATTTTGCTACATGTCAAAAGGTGAGGCTGTAATGCATCATCATGCTATAGGTCATTAGTATCACGTCAACATCATGTCAACAAATTTCAACAATGTTAGTTAAGCACCTAAAAAAAGTATCAAATTGGCTTACGGTTTCTAAGTTTTGGTATCAATTAGGTCCAAAAACAACATTTTGATACTAAGTAGGTATAAGTTGCCAAGTTTAGGTACTTCTACATATATTAATCTTTTTTCACTCAGCACACCTTACATAATGCCTTGTATAGGGATGTTATAATCGCAAACTCCCAACCATATGTTCTAGTCATTTCAAAATTAGATAACAATTAGAGATACATGGAAAGAACTTCGTTGCCATACTTTTTTGCCATCAACATGCCTCCAATCAAACAAAGAATGTAAGCTGTAGCATGACGTTCAATATTTTTGAGAGTTGGATTCTCTAGGAGATGCTAGAAGGTGATCTTCAATCATGTTAACTTAATCCGAAGCCCATCAACATTAGACTTATTGTTAGGAGCTATTCCAGTTGCTAGAACAAAGACCTCTCTAGATTGAATTAAAAAATTCAAATTACCAAAAGCTTGTCCATTAGAAGGCCCATCAATAACGCTACATTGTCTAATATTATTATAGTTTTGCCACATGAAAGATGAAACGTATAGGTCTCGAATCTCCATTGTACAATCAAATTAGCGAAAATGAGTGTCAGAACGAAAGTAAAATTCTTAATTTAGCTAACGTGATAGAAACCAAAATCTCTTAAGTAATGAATGATTCTATCAACAAGTACATCCATCTTCATAATACTGCAACACCTAACCACTAGGGAATACTCCATTGTAGTTGCATCTAAGCACCATGTCTTTCTTTCAATCTTAATGAATGACAACCATTATGTTATGCTTCAAAATTTGGGTTTAGAAAATCTTGCGTACGTAGGATAATGTAGAATGTAGAGGATGAATGTTTTAAGTGTTTTGTGAAAAATAAACAAGTGATATGTTGTGGTTAGGGTTTCGTTTAACTATAGAGTACGATTTACATTCTGAAATATTTTACAAAGAACTCGAAACCCGTTAATTTTGATGTTCTAGCAATCATACTACAATAATTTATTTTGATTTTAATGGAGTTCAAAAAGTATAACAATGTAATATACATTGTTAAAGTCGAAATTTATAAGTGTCAAGTACCCATTTAGGGATCAAATTGTTGTAGAAATTCAAGTATAAAAATTAAATTATAATTTTAATCATGGTAGAGGGACCAAAAATCGCATTTGACCATTTTTTAAAACAGGAGAAGGATAGCTGAGAAACGTGGCAGTGTAGGGAGGTGTTTTAGATACTCGTTATAGATATTTGAGTAATAAAACAATTCATTCACTGATATTTATATGATGATGAGATGGATAATAATTGAGCAAAACTAGCTGTTAATTGTGAACGCAGATCCATGCATTCAAATTGTAAATTAAATGTTGCAATTAATGTCTGCTAACATTTGGCCGCAAGCCTTTGCTTTTTGTGCATCTAATTAACAATTAAAGACTACGTCACAATTTCGAAACTTTGTTTGTCCATCACCGTTTTCAATAATTGAATCTTTAGAAAATGGTTAATATTGATAAGCTAGGTTTTTTTATCTAATTAAGATTTTTACCTTGATTTAAAAAAATATTATTCTAACAAATTTTTTTTTGTTTTGGGATTATGAAATATGTTATTTCGAAAATCTAGATCAACTATATTAAATGTGCTAATTATTTGGACTAACTAATGTCATGTACCTTTTTTAATTATTATAAGATAATAATAAAATTGTAGCTTCGATTTCTCTACTATCCTCACATTTGATATTTGGTCTTTATATTATAATTTAACATAATTTTGTCATTTACTTTTACAATGATATTAGTTAGTTCAAATAGTTTACATATTTATATGTTATATTTATCTTATTATTTCACTATCACATCCTTTATATATATCCTACAAGTGTTTAAGAATAAAAAGATTAAAAGCTATTTTTCCAACTAAATATATGAATGTTTCAAAAAAGAGAGTTTATAAAAAGTGACAAAGTGGCATGAAATTGTACTTTTTTTTATAGATTATATAACCATGAGCTTAAGATGTTGCGAGCCAACAATCCTGGGAACCCAAGGTTTTGCTAACAAACGTTGTGGATTAAACCAAACCCTTAACACAAACAAAATAGGGTTAATATATATAGAGATACTTGAACTTGGTAATCTATACATATTTGATATATCTAAACCTTTTTTTTACTTAACTTATCCCTAAACTTGGAAATCAAAAGGCAACTTGGTACTTTTTTAAGATACCTGACTAACACTATTAAAATATGCTAATGTGACATTAAGAATCAATAGCATGGTGACATGTGCCTCACATTTTAATACGTGGCAAAAAATAAAATAAAAAAATTTAAATATTTTTTATCTTTTAATTTTTTTTGTCACGTATTAAAATATGAGGCTGTCATATGTCACCATGTTATTGATCGTTAGTGTTGCATCAACGTATTTTAATGGTCATGTTAGTCAAGTATCTAAAAAAAGTACAAAGTTGAATTCTAATTTTCATGTGTAGGTACCAATTAGGTCCAAAAAAATATTAGGTACCAAGTAGTTATAAGTTGTCAAGTTTAAGTACCTCCATATATATTATCCCAACAAAGTACTTGCCACTCGTACATTAAATTTATATGTTGTCTTGACATGATAGATCACATTTATTTATTGTCCTGACATGATAACTCATACCTACTTAAACTTAGACAGAAGATCAATATGTTAATTAGACTTTAAAAAACACAAAACCAATACAAAAATTACATATGGCATCTCGATAATGACAAGAGACACTCCCTCTCTCTCTAAGCTATCTCTCTTTTTCTTCTCGAATTTCAATATTACTAGAGAGTTCATTTCCATCATCTTTAGTCACTTATTCACTAAAAGTGAGATTTTTATTTTGCTATTAAAAGAAGTTAATGCTTGTTCGTGAAAGAGATGTAATGGCTTTATTTCTGACACCTGAGTTAGTGAGTTTGTAAATGAAGGTCAGACTTAAAATTACATGGGCATATGGTTAGGTCTGTTTTTAGTTATTTATATATTTTTTTTAACATTAATTTTAATTCTTATCATATCTGGGTTTTTTTTTTTCCTATAGAATGCCTATAGCTATTTATAGTTTCCCCAACCATTAAATAAAAAGATAGTATATTTTAACACACTCGAACTCACGACCTTTTGCATTGAAATTCAATCGACTAATTATTTATATTTTTAAATAAAAGTATAGATGTATTGAATTGAATTGGGTTGAGGTTAGAATGTTTTTAAAATAAAATTAAACATAGACACCGTTCAACTTCATTTTACTTACTCAAAATTTTATTTTATTATTTTAAGAAATAATAATTTTTGGTAAAAATAATAAAATAATAAATTTTATAATTTAAATTTAAATAAAATATTTTAAAATTATTTAATCCAAATTCAAATTAATCCTAACTAACCCAATTATATAAAGTCTTTATCTAAATCTAATTCAAATCACATCAAATCAAATTAATCCAAACAGATGAACACAATCGTTTAATTTCCCACCACAACAATTTGTGGAATTTCCCATATATATATATTTTTGTAATTGTATTCAAGTTTTAGTGATGGATTTTAAATTCCTATGAATAATATATACGTAAGCATGTTTTTCTTTTTTTCTTTTTGGAATATATTTGGTAAATATTGAAAGGTATATCTTCAAAGTTTATTCATATCTATCATTTTAAGAATATATTCCCATTGACGTATTGGGAATAATATCAACTATTGAATTTTATTTATATAAAGTTTATTCATTGTGAGAATTCATAAAATTATTTCTACAAAGTCATATTCACATTTCAATCTTTGATTTTCCTTTTATGTTTTCAATATTTCATACAAATATATATTGTTTCTTTTTCATATATTAACCAAATATTTAGATTCACAAATCATGATCCTAAATGCAATCATCTTACCTTAATTAATCTTATCCACAATTTGTAACAAAAAGAAAACTTTATCTATTTAAATTGCAAGAATAATTTGCAAAATTTATATACCATAATCAAACACAAAGTAATTAATTTCTCTGTCCAAATCTTAGAAATTAGAGACATGATTAGGATTGTTGAGCAATCAAATCAAATTAAATGTCAGCCTTTATGTTAACTAAATTCGTCATTCAAATTTCTGAAAATAAAATTAAACAAATATATATATATATATATATTTTAAAAAAAATTAAAGTGTTACCGTATTAATTAAGGGTCCTTTATTTTTTAGGGTAATTAAGGATCCTTTATTTATAAAGCAGTGATAGTAAAAATATAATTTTACTATTTTAATAGTTTATTTTTATAATATTTTTAAAATAAAATAAATTTTATTATTTTTGAGAGTTTAAAATATAAAATTTTCATTACTAATTTAAAATTTTATAAATTATTAAGAGGTTTAAATAAAAATTTCTCATTCTAAGAAATTAATACCCTGTCAACTTTTAATTTTGTAACTGATATAAAGAAAAAAAGTGAAAAAAGAAAAATAAATAATCGTTGAAAAACATATTTTATAATCATTACATTTATTAAAATTTTTAAAATTCTCATTAAACTATTAAATTTTTAAAAAAATTATTATTCAAAAATGTAATATAAATTAACGAATTATGATATATGGGAGATATATGTAATTGTGTTTTACGAAACATCAATTTGGAGAAAAGAGTAACAAAAATAGTTGGCAAGACTTAAATTTGGATTACCGGTCGGGATCCGACAGAGGCAGAAAGGCGGCTTGGTCTCTCAAGTCAAAGACACACCCAAATATGGCCACGTCTACTTTCTCAAATCACAGCCTCAAAAAATATCCTCCTCACCCATTCCGCTCCCCTTATAAAATCCTACCATTTCCAATGCCCCCAAAATTTATTTTTTATTTTCAATAATATAAATAATAGTCGTAAAGTAAAAAAGGGAATCAGTTCGTTTGGCTTCGCCTGCTTTTACCCCTCCTGCCTTAAACCATACATAAACCCCTTTCTATTTCTTCAAAGAGAAATTTTGAATTTTCTTTTTCTTTTAGAGGTAGAGAACAGAGAGATGAGGATTCAGTGCAACGTATGCGAGGCGGCGGAGGCCAAGGTGCTGTGCTGCGCGGATGAGGCGGCGCTGTGTTGGGCGTGCGACGAGAAAATCCATGCTGCCAATAAGTTGGCTAGCAAGCACCAGCGTGTCCCGCTATCTTCGTCTTCTTCACAGATGCCTAAATGTGACATTTGTCAGGTATTCCCCCAAAAAAAGTTTGAAACTTTTTTCTGGGTTCACTGGTTATGTTTGTTTTAGAAGTTAGAACTTGTAAGTTTAAGGTAAGGTGGAATTTGGGTTTAATTTGAAATTTCGGTTGGAGTTGCTTTAATAGTTTCTGTGAGAGACATGATATTTTAAATTTTGGGGAACCTTTTGTAGTTTATATTTTAGGATCTTAACTTTGATCTGTTTTTTTCCAAAATTTTGTTTTTGTTTTGTTTTTTTTTACTAAGGAATGGGGTTCTATTTCGTTTGCTGTATTTTTTAATTTTATTTTCTATTTTTGTTGAATAAAAAATGAGTGAATGATTAAATGTAATGTTTTTGTGTGTGTAAAAGTAAAATAATTTATTTAATTTTTTTTACTAAAGTTTCCGGTGTTACTATTGGTTCATAAGAACCAGCCTTTAATTTTGTTGTAGGAAAGAGTATGAGATGATGACTTACGCAAAACTTGGAGCCTTTTAACGCAACTTAATTACCAATGTAGTTTATTTAAAGTTATTGTCTCCGTAACCAAGATGTAGGAGGGTGGGGATAGGGATGATGTTGTTAGAATTGTTGCTTCTTTTATGGAAACTGATGTAGTATGTGATTTATGAAATTGAAATATTGTTTTAACCATATCTGACTCAGTGAATTGCTTCAAGCATATCATTAATTCAGTTAGATGGTTGGCAGAGAAATAATGGCTGAAGTTAACTCATTTTTTCAAGCTTTCTAAGCATGTGCAATATGTCAATATGTTGGTACAGCGGCAGTTCATTGCTAAAACGTCTTTCACAAGAAAGCTTTTCTAAATTATCCCATGTCAGACGTCTAGAAGCTATCTCTAGCATTTTGCTTGTGCTTTTGATCATATCTAGACTCCTGTGGAGGCTGGAGTTTCGAACTGCCTGAATTTGTGGCTTAGTTGTCATATTGTAGTAAATTTTTTTTTTTTTTTGAATAAGCGTTCCTTATGACAATCAACCAGTTCTGACATATCAACCTTTCTTGATAGGAAGCATCTGGGTTTTTCTTTTGTTTGCAAGATCGAGCTTTACTCTGTCGAAAGTGCGATGTTGCTATACATACAGCAAATCCTTACGTGTCTAGTCATCAGAGATTTCTTCTTACTGGAGTAAAAGTTGGTCTTGAAACAACTGACCCTGGTGCATCTTCTTCCGATGTCAAATCTCCTTCTAGTGAAAAGACTTCAGAAACTAAAACTAATTCTACATCTAGAAGGGCGGCTCCTATGGCATTCACTGGTGGATATAATGAGGTTCTACCATCAAATCTTGGAGATGTGAACAATGAGCTGACGAAAGTAACATACGCTGGAGGTTCTACAGCTGGAAGCATTCAGTCATGGCAAATGGATGATATATTTGGGTTAACTGACTTTAATCAAAGCTATGGTTACATGGATGATGGGTCATCTAAGGTACGCTTATAGTTGTAGATTTTATACTAAGTTTAATATTGGTCTCATGTAGAGTGGAGGCTACCCACCTTGTTTCTAGTAATATTTGCGTGCGTGCCTTTCCTGAAAGTGTACTAAGGTCCTTTTAGTAAGGTGCTATCTTTCTCGAAGACACATGCTAAATGAGCGAGTGAATTATACCTGCATGCGCACACCTGTTGCCTCTGTTTATGTGTGTGCATGTATAGATGCAGCTTTTGCAGTGATTGTCATGTCTTGAAGTAAAAAAAAAAAAAGTACAAAGAGGCTTCAGTCCTTCCAAAGGCATATAAACCACGAGGAGGATCTCAAGCTCATGTTGACTGCCCAAGAATTCCACTTTGCGGTATGACTTTATCGTAACCATTTTTGGGAGAGCTAGATGTTGGTTGCTGCTGTATTGAATAGAATTATAGGTTGGATTATTTAGTTCAGCTACCGTGGTCCTTCAAAAAATCAGTTGGAACCCGACACAGATTAATAGCTAAGCTTTAATATATTGGTCATGCAGTCAACTATTCTATTCCACTCTGTGTTTTAATTTTGAAGTCAACTATTTCAAGTTGACCTGTTAGTTTGTCATGTGCGGTTACTGGGTCTTAGTTCTTTATTAGGTCATATTATACTATTTTGTAGCTCAGCTAGTAAATTAAACTAGACAGTGTGGTCTTGTGTCTTCTATTGCTCCATTAGTTCTATAGATCTTTGAAAGGTCTGGTTAATGCAACTAATAGTTCTGTCTGGATTATTTTTGTTGGATTCTTCCAGGCTGATAGTGGCAAGCGTGGAGATTCTGACAGCTCATCAATCTTGAGATCTGCTGATGACGAGGTAGATGATGATGAGCGCTTGGGTCAGGTGCCAGACTCCTCATGGGCTGTACCACAACTGCCTTCACCTCCAACAGCCTCAGGGCTGTATTGGCCAAACGATTCTCGCGATCAATGTGATAGTGTGGTTTTTGTTCCTGACATATGCTGCTCAGTTATGAAAAACCCCTTCAATTCATGGCGTAGTGGCTCCAACCGAAAACGCCGGCGACACATTTAGAATCATCCGCTGAAGTTTAAAATGCACAAGTTTTTCGGATCCACCTTCTCAGGAGTGCTTTTAGCCTATTATATTAAGTAGGTCACCATCTTTCCAAGTACTGGCTTGAGCTACTTGCTTCCAGTTTAGGCTAAGCCACTTTTCCTCTTATGTAGAATCATTTTCATTCTGCAGTTAATATTTTGGTTGATAACGTAAAAACCAGAATAAAAAAGGTCACCAGATGAAAAAAGCTTGTTTATGGAAGGAGTTAGTGTCGTTTCTATTAACAGCTTGTATTTCTTCATGATTCACAGTGTACCCTGATCAACATATTTATCTGTCTTCTAGACTTCGAAACAGCTAGTGGTTTGATTTTCCATTATTTTCTGTGATCTTGGCCACAATCAGTTCATATTTGTATCAATGTGATGTTTTCAAGGGAAAAATGTATGCTATTGAAGAAGCTTCCATTTCTGCAAACCTTATGCAAAGATCTGTATGATGTGGATTTGAAAGATGAAGCCAATTTAGTTACAACAGGATTAGAGGACAAGTAGTATCTTGGCAGCCGATCGGACCAAAGCAGAGTCAGACGTCAGAAGAGTCACGAGGCTTGAAACTTGGTTTCTTAGAAAGTGTGTTTTTTTTTTAAAGACAAGAACTGCTTCAGCTCAGGTTGCATGTGAACTCTCTTGCTTTCATTTCAACCCTTTAAAACTCTACTGGAAATATCTATTCAAAATTAATGATCCGAAGCCACTTCATGCACAAGATAAGGGATTGTAGATGTTTAAGATTCAATTTCAGATTTTATGGATGCCACTTAAAATTTATAGCATAAGATTTTACTCAAAATATTAGTTGCAGCTGGCAACAGGTGGGGGGAAATGGTCCCTTGTATTTTGTAGTATACAAGAAACCAAGGATTGTTGTGATTGTGATTTGTGACAGAGAATGTAATGATTGAGAAATTGATTGAGACTACTTTAGCTGGCAATAGAATAAAAATTTGATACTCTTAATTACAGGAACCCTCTTGTAATTGATTATAATTGTAATGCAGCATGATAACAAAAAACATGAAATTATTGATTCTTAAACTATACAATCATCAAGCAAAGCAGATTTGGTTCAATCTACCAAAATAGTTGAAAAATATTTATCTCTCTCTAGGTTAAAACCATCCACAAAAAAACCTTTACAGGGCTGGAAAATCTACTCGTAACTTCGAAACTGTACTGGATATGATGGGGTTCTGTAATTTTTGCTTGTTACCTTGTTTAGCTGTTAGGTACTGTCCAGTTAGGAGGAAGGTGGTCGGATGTCACGGTAGGCATGCTACAGACGTTGATGTCGATGGGATATAAGCGATATTTAATATCTAAGTCGTTGAAAATCTTAACCATCTCTTCGACCAAGAGAGCTCTTCTTGCCCACCTCTCTCCCATGTCTTGGTGGTTCATTTTATGTTGGAGCCATATTGCTATCCTTACTCTATTCAACTCTTCGAGTTCCTTGAATATTACCATTGGAGTTGGACACCAGTGGTCGCTCTTGTGCTCGATGTAACTGCACCAAGAAAATGATCCATTTAATCAGACATGTTTGACAAATATTTCATTAATAATACACTATAAAGTGCCACACATAAACAATAAAGACTCGTAAACAAAGGAGAAGTGAGGTAAACGATTGCATCTTTTTTTACTCACCTCAATATCCTCTGCTTCATCAGACCAATCTTATCTGCAGGAGTTTTTACGTGGATACAGAATTCAACTGCATCACCCATATCCGGGCTACGGTAATAGTTATGTATTGCCTTCGTAGCCAGGACACTGTTCGGGATCATGATCTTCTGGTTGTCATATCTTAGGAAAATCGTAGTTAAGATGTTCATTTCCTCCACAACCATCTGAGAGCCCCAAGAATTTAAAAGAATGATTCAATAAACAAAATTCATGTGATCACTAAGATAAAAAGAGGAAAAAGAAGTTCATACGCCTATTTACGTACCTGAATTCCATCAATTTCACACCTGTCCCCTACATCAAATGGGTGCATAACGAACAAGAATATAATGGCTTCGAATACCGTCTTGCAGGTGTTTCCGAATACGAATGCAACAACAAGCAGTTGAGAGCTAATGAAAACAAGAACTTTGCTGGTGGCAATTTCGAGTATGAGGAGCCAAATAACCACAATGATGATGCCAACTATGATATCCACAATATGATGAAGTCTGTTGACTGCCGTTTTAGTATCATTCAACGTGAAGGCAAGTGCCCTTCGTTCTCTAAAAGCATTGACCTAAGAGATTGAAGCATCATCACACCATTGCATACATACAAACGGTAAATCTTAAATTTATGAATGCAACTTCTATTTTAGTGATTCTGTTCGATGGAAGGAAAAGGGGGAACAAGGCCTTGTTTTAGACGGTAAAAGCATATACTAACAATGTGCACATGCAAACGACGGATAATATTTATGCAGAAGAGAAATGTTAGAAGTAAATTATATGCCAAAGCATGTTGCATGTATTCTTACCACCCAATTCTTGAGGGATTTCTTGCTAATTCTCCTGCTTTCAAGTGCATCTTCAAAGAGACTCATAGTCTTCAAAGCCTCATCTTCTTGAAGAAAACGTCCGATGTCCTCCAAGTAGATAAACCTGAGAAGACGATTATTAGCAACAAGATAAGGATAAAAAAACCTCTTAGGAATGATAGACCTACTTGGATCCCGGCTTAGCAACATTCTGGAAGATTTTTCTTGCTGCAACTTTCGCCTCACGTTCATTACTAATGTTTGTTCCAGCTTCATCGTCATGAGTCGAATCTTGTATTTGCTCATCTAAAGTGGAAAGAGCTCCATGGCGGACTATATTCATCAACCTTTTCATGTTCCAAGCAGAGACATTTTTATGATTCAATTTGTGCAAACGGTCAATTGTTATCCCCATATCATCCTTCTCTCCCTTCTCGGAAGAAAGCACACGCGAAAGCCTTGGACTTTTTCCTCGAGGACTTTTAAGGATCCGTCCACTCCCTATCGTTCTCGCAGAAAGGGGTGACGAAGTGGTGGACGGCTTGAGCCCTGGAGGAACCTTAGCACCAGCATTTTGTAGGTTCATAACTTCCTTCGCAAGCCTCTCCTCCTCCTCCTCTGCTCTTTGAATTTCGATAAACGGCGGACCAGAAAGAGACTCGATTACATATTGATTGAACAATGACTCCTGGATTCTATCAAAATAAGTACTAACATGAAAAGAAGATGCCAAAACCTTCACCAAAAGGGTCTTCACTAACCACAACATTACGCCAACCACAAGACAAACCAAAACTCTAGTCACATATTTAAGAAATTTACTCTTAGTTTCCCTCTGAACTTTCTTATCAAGCAAGTAATGCCAAGCAATCAAAACCAGTCCCAGCCATAAACAATTCTGAACAGCTTTCCTCACTCCATATACAAAATACAATACTCTTTTTCTCAAAAGAAAATTCCTCTCAATGAAAAACACAACTATCCTTATAATCCACCCTGAAACTAATCTACCACATATTAAAACTAAAACCAAAACTTCCCATTTCCATAACATAAGATCCCATAAACGTTTCTCTCTTAAATAATGAATTGTAAGACTACAAATTAAACAAGCAATAATCACAATCAAACTTAACCATTCAAGCAAAACCCAAATACTTAACTTATCTTTCTTATACTCATCAGGCAAATCCTCTTCAAGCCATGGATCATCCTCTTCTTCTTCCATGGTTTTCCCTAGAAACCCAGATCTCCTTCCTGACTTCCCAGTGCCAGCTCTAGCTGACCTTGGCTCACCTTTTTCAGGTGTAGGAGGGTCTATCAACCTGGACTTTGTCTTGGTGACTAACAAGTTTGACTTTCTCTTAAAAGAACCACCTTCACTTCTTGTAAATGATGAATTTGAACTGCACTTTACAACCCCATCACTCTCTTCTTTCAATTGTGACCCTTTACTTTGTCTTCTTCTTAAAGGGTTGTTTTCAAAGGACACTCTTGGAAAGGTAGTTGCTGAAGGGGAAGGTGATTCAGCAACTGTAGGCAATGAACCGCCGTGATCGGGTGGTTGTTGTTGAAGTTCATCCATTTCCAAATCCATATCCAAGGAAATCTCACCTGAAGCTTTTTGCTTATGCAAGAACTGACCAATCAACTTCGATGGTGGATCTTCCATGGCACCTTGTTTGCTTTGCATGAAATCAAAACCTTCACTTCTATTACTACTACTACCACTGCTACTGCTGTTCATGTCAACAATCTCTTTCTTCCAGTCGCTGCTGATTTTCCCACTGTCTTGCAAAAAATCATAGCTTGATTCTCTCCAAAACTTACCTCCACCACCACTGACGATATCCGAAGCAGCAGCAATACTGCCTTTGTTGCTTCCATCATCAACCTTCACGATGGTTTCTTTCCGGTCAGCCGTTTCAACGGTCATGGCCGTTTTACCTTCCTAATCTTAATCCAATATAGCCAGAAACAGAATCATTTAAGAAAGAAAAAAAAGAAAACTGGTTTTAAAAGTATAAGAACAATGAAATAGTCTGAACTAAAGAAAAAACGCAAACTTTTTCCTTCAGGTGGTGCAAAGACGAGGAGAATGTGGAGTTTGGTTCCTCGGAAAATGAAAGAAAATCAAACTTTTTTTTCCTCTTTTTCCTCTCCTGACGCGTGAAAGAGCGGAAAAGATAATTGATTGAATTGGATCTTTGATCAGAGAGAAAAAGGAAGAAAGAGAGTTAATTGGAAGAAGAAGAAGTAAGAGAACAAGTGGCAAAGAGAATATTAAAACAACGGTTTTTAGTGTTGCATGGTCTACTTTCTTACTTCTAAACTATAGATCTCATTTGACCTTAATATTTCCCCTATATTACACTATTGACATTGATTTTTTAATGATTATTATTTAAAATCAATCCCAAAAAAAAAGTTAAAAAAAGTATAAGGTAGAACTTTCTAAAGTTAGTGGATACTAGATTGTAGGACTGCATGATTCTTAACTCTTTTTTCCTTTTTTTTGGGAATTATGGATTTTTTAAGAGTTGCTTTTTTTTCCGTGGAAAATGGGGATTCATCCACCACTTTTGGTTAAACAAATTTAATGTACTTGTTATAGTTTTTAATAATTTAAATATCTTTACCTTTTATGATTCTTTATAATTACTCTTTTAATAATGTCGTACTTAGGATTTAAGCATGAATTTTTTCTTTATATATGTAATATATTTGACAAATTAAGAATTATTGAATGTAACAATAGCGTGGTTTTTTAATAATATAAAATAAAACTTATTTATTCCAATAATATGTGTTTTAAATTATTTAATGATATTTTATAGACCCTTTCTACCATATTATCTATGGTCCCTTTTAAGTATTTAATGATATTTTAAAAACTTTTTCATGTCATTAACAAATAATTTTGATTTTCTTTTATCCTGTACGTTGAACTTTAAACCTCAAACTCAAATTCTAAACCTTGAACCCTGAACAACTTGAATTTAAAGTTCAAGGTTTGGGATTCAGGATTTAGAATAAAAAATTACCAAATTTATGTGTAAATGACATAAAAAATTACTACAATATTATTAAATAATTAAAAATAATCATGGATGATGTAGTAAAAAGTCTATAAAATTATTTTGTTAATGCGATCAATTTTGTAACATCAAATTATCGTTTGAAAGGAATATTTGATTTGTTTTTCCCCACCAAATTGCCACATGAAATGGTGATTAAAGATGTCAGACATCAATATGATAGAATAGAAAATCTTTATCATCTCAGATCTCGTTATTTCATGTGATAATTTGACCGAAAAATCGATACAATTTAGTAAATAAATTTACCAAACCATTTAGTTACAGTCGTAGATGGTTTGGTAAATAATCTAGAATCATATTAATTTTGTAATTAATAATTTCATCATATTTTAATAGAAAAGCCCAATACCGTACTGCCCATGGATTCATTGATTTCTTCACATGAATCAAAAGAAAATATAATTCACACACAAACAACTTTTGTCATTTATTCATAATATTTTCTTTGTGTTTATATATGTCAAAAATACAATAATCATGCGAGAAAAAATTATTTTAAAACTTATAATTATGAAAAACAACCAAGATTTAAAAGTTTTACATCATGGACAAGTATTCATTATTTTGGCTTAGAAAAGAAGAAAAACAAATTAAAGCATATTGTATTCTTATTTCCTACTTTTGGTGAAAATACATTCATTAAATAGATTGAATAATATATGCTATAGGTTAATTATTAATCATGTCAAATTTCTTTTGTTAAAATTGATTATTTAGTTCTCAACTTTTATATAAAATTATGGTTAAATTGAAAGATTTAAAATTTGGGTGATAAAAAGAAAAGTTAAAGCATATCCAAGTAACTTACAATCTAGTTTACCTTTTTTTTTTTTGATTTAACTAATGATTGGTTTATCAAAATAAAAAAAAAATTGTAGAAATTGTTTTGGTCCACCATCCCATTGAATAAAAAACTCATAAAAAGGGCAATTAAGGGACCAGCGGGTGACACAATTTAACTGCTTCACTCACACCCAATCCCTTATCCCCGCGCTTTTTATAATGACGAAATTAGAAAGACCGACGTGGCAAGATGTTATTGGCTGTGATATTACTAACCGGGTGCGGCGGGTCGGGGGAAAGTGTAAAATTGAAAAGAAAAAAAAGAATGATGACTGAAGAAGAGGATGAAGACAAACGGCACGCACGAAAGGAATTATGGGCCGAGGGAATAAATGTATTCTCCATTTTACTTTTTATGAAATAAATATTGGTTTAAAAAAAAGGAATTTAAGTACTAAAAGACTCCTAAATGGTAAAGTTGTTTTAAATTTAAAAAAATTAATATTCATATATTTCGATATTTAAATTTTTGTTTCAATTTAAGTTTTAAGTTTGCTTTTAATATTTAATTTGATACCTAATCAAATGACATCATTTGATATAATGAATGTTTTGAGATGTGTTCTAGTAAAATTAACATAGGTACTTAATCGACCTAAAAAGTAATTTACTTACCAATTCAAGTGCTTAATTGAGACAACAAAAATAAAGCTCAATTATCAAATTGAAAAAAAAGAAACTCAATATTAAAGTCAAGTTTAAGTATTAAATTGGTAAAAATAGTTCATGTGCTAAATTAAATATTAAACTCAAACTCAAGTATCAAATGATATATTAGTCTAACCTAAAAATATCTGTGGATTTGATAGTTGGATATTATTAGAGTTTAATACTTTAATTGTTGAAACTAAAAATTTTACAATTGATAGGCTTTGATATTACAACAAATTCTGTATAAATTATATATGAATTCTGTATAATTATTTTGATAATATAATTTATAATTGTAATTTGTACTAATAACCTAAACAATTAACATCTCCCCAACAATTTTACCATTTGTATCCTCTTTTGGAATAATAAGAATTGAGAGAAAACAAAATTTGTATGAACAATGTTCATTATTATGACCTTGTTGGCTAAATTAGTTGTAATATCAACTGGAAGAGTAAAATTATTAAAAATTAAATTAAAATCACAAAAATAAAATAAAAATAATTCAAGCTTTTTAAATATTCGATGAATACCCAATTATTACAACATAATCATTTATTTAAAAATTATTTTGTACTTTTTTTAAAATGCTAAAATGCCTTGAATCATCTCAAATTGATCTGTTTTTAGTGTCTAAAATATTTAAAACTTATTAAATTTAAATAAAAAATCATACCTAAATTCAATTCGAATTGAATAGGCTTAGAAATAAGTTACGTAAATGAAGCTACCTCTTTGATCCCTTTATCCTATTCCTTCCACTTTTTACAAATTCTATATTCATGTGATAGGTATATGCCTTTTATTTATTTAGTTTAAATTCTTGTTAGTGTATGAGATATTTTCACATTTTTTATATAAAAAGAACAACAGTGATATAGAAAAGTTAGTTTAGTGACTTTTTTCTCTGTAATTTAAGAAATAAGAAAATTACTGTCGATAAAGCTTTACCTAATGGATATTATAAGGAAGATCGAGACTTTATTTGCAAATTGTGTCTATTGTTTTTAATAATTGTGAAAATTGCAATCAAAATCGATCCACTAAAAATTCAATAATAATTAAATCAATGTAAAATTCAACAATAAAGGGAATAATTAGAATCTATATGAACAATGAAGAAAAAATTCAACACGTAACAAGAGTTGCATCTAATGTTTCGATTACGTTCGAAGACTGCCACCGCCTTACGCGGCTGCCTGAATTGGCCTATTAGATGTAAACCCACGCCCCCTTCCACGATATCCCTTGCCACGACCACCTTGGGGAGGGGCTTCATAATTGTAGCCTCCATCTTCCATCCTATCAGCCTGTTGTCCATTGTATCCACCACGTCCACGGCCACGGCCACGGGAACCTCGTCCTCTTCCTCGATCGTAGCCACGATTGTGATTCCTGCCTCCATCCTCATACTCAGCATTCCCTCTACTCCTTGGCATTCTTCTACCATCTCGGTCATTATGAGATCCCGCTTTCACCTGATTAGCTGGTAATGGAGGTTGATACCCGGCAGATGACATATTCAGTTCTATTTTTGAAAGGGTTATGATAATGATGGACACATGCCTAGTGGTCTCCAATGGAACAAGTCCTTCTTCCGAAGGCTCCCACATATCAGTTATATCCGTGGATCCAATTGATGTAATCTGATGAAGACCCACAATTCTTTTCTTAATTAACTCTACAATAGCTACAGCCTTGTTAATGGCTTTTCCCATTGCCTTAAACACTATTTGATTAGAGCCCTTTTCCTGAAGCAAAGTCAAAGCATGACTGATATAATTGCGCATACTGCCTTGACTGCTGATCCGAATCTCCTTCTCGTCAATGGGTGTCTCTGCTTTCGGCTTCTCCACTCTCTGGTAACGATCCATTTTTAATGCTTTGTTAATGGAGGATTAATTGGGAGGGTAAGCTACACCAAGACGGAGCCCTCTTCTACACCTTATTTCTCTTTCTTTTACGCCCTAAAGCCTTTGGCACGTTGGGTGTATAATATATATACAGAAGTTAAGGCTTTAGTTTTAGATTTGTGATTGTGAATGGAATTCCGATTCCTGTTAGGAATGGAGTTCTTAGTGTTTTTATATAATTAGGACACACTTTTAGCCATTTAACTCAAATGGTAATGTGGAACAATTTCATTAAATAATGGACTTCTCTTTGCTTCCTAGAGATTTTTTGTGGAATTAAAATTTTTTCTGGGTTGGAATTAATTGTATATTTTTATTTAGTAAAAATGTAATTTTATTATTTTAATAGTTTATATTTTTATAATTTTTAAAAGATTAAATTAAATTTTATTATTTCTAGAAGGTTAAAGTATAATTTTACCATTACTAATTTAAAATTTTATAAATTATAAATTACTTAAATTAAGATTTTACTTTGATGATACATGAACTTTGTCTATATGCACAAGAAGGCAACAATTATCATTTTCCTCACAATTTTATTTTCATTTTCTCTCATGTCCTCGGGCTTCATGTTTTCTCTTATTTCATATCACATTTAAAACTACAATTTTCTATACAACCATTCGTTTAACCAAAATATTCTTTATCAAAATGCATATTAAACCTTATTTAAGTCTAGATCGTTCTATACTAATTCATATGCCTCATATACATTCTAATCAAAATTAAACATTATAATCTTTTAACTAAGCAACATGTCATACCACATTTTATATCTATTTTGCATTCACACATCATTATATACTTTCACACATATAAATTCAATCTAAACCAAATTTCAACTATCAACTTCATATTTATATACAAGCATATAAACATATTCAATATCAAAATGACTCAACCTAGGTACATGCCTTCCTTAACACAAAATAAGACTAATACAAATTTTATTGAGTCCAGGATTGATGATTGGATGCTGAGCCAATATTTAAGATTACAAACAAAACCTAACCTACACACACAAAAAAAAAAAAAAACCAACACCGAGTGATAAACTCAGTAGTATTTCTATAATTCAAGATAATAATAAGCTTATATAAATGCTTACACCTAATTCAAATTTAGTTCACATACAATTTTATACCAAATTCTTCCTTTGTCTCATTTCTTATATTTGTCATACCATTTCACATCGTATTCCACATCTATACACATAATTTATTTTAATTCCTAACATCATTGTAACATATGCTTGATCACTTACATACAAAAATTATAAATATAAACATCCAAATCCACTCCATTTACTTTAGTAGTTTTCGAGTTTATTAGCTTAATTATTAGATTGACCCTAAGTGTTCATTTTCAACTTATTTCGCATATGTTCGTGTTTCATTTTTCCCTTCAATTACCATTTGACCAATTTGCATGCTTTTAACTGATTTGTATTCTAATCTGGCATCTCAGTGCATCATCGGATAAATCGAAGAAAATGTACTAGCACATGTAGTGCATCATTGGATAAACCGAAGCGATTTACTGGCACACACAGTGCATTATCGGATATACCAAAGAGATAACCTATACATTTAATAAGTAACCGATCTACAATTCCATTATAAGTTCATTCCACATTCTATCAATCTCAATTTCATCATCAATTTACTATTTCAATATTATATATAACAAATCTCAACTCAATTTTGTACTTTCATTGAATTACACAATTTTCATTTCTATTCAATTTAATCTTATATCTTAATAATCAAATATATTCGTACCAATTCAATTTCAACTAACAAATCTCAGCTTACCTCTTTATTACCATGTGAATAATAAAATGTGCACTAATTAAATTGATTTGAATTATAAAAATACAAATCGGAAACTTCGAATTATTCATCGACGACTTTTAACTTTTATTTTCCCTCTCGAGAAATACGGGCCAAAGTTAGTAATTTGTTGCCAAAATTCCAAAACCCTTGAGGCCGTTCTCTCTTCTCTCTTCTTCTCTTGTGAATTTCGGTGTTAAGGATGAGAAACAATGTTCTCTTTCCTTCCACCAAGTTAAGCTTTTATTTTACAATTTATTATTTCCTTTCCTTTTAAAATTTTCATTTAATCATCCTACCGGCCACTATATATATTAAGATGGTATAATTGCCATTTTAATCTTTGGTCCACGTTTCTAATTAAAATCTATAATAATTAGACTTTTCCATTTCAACAATTTAGTATTTGTATCTTAATTCATCACTGTTTCGATAAAATTATTTATCCAAAATTCAATTCCTCTATAATATAATTTCCTAAATATTTAATAAAAATATTTACATTTTCAGTTTATGGAAACGAGATATCGAAACCGTAATTTTTGACATCATTGTCTTTCGGGTCATTACAGGCTTAATTGATTTTTTTTAAAATTGTTACTAAGGTCTTTTTGACCCTTTAGCCTCGTTAGTTTCAAAAATTTCTAATTTACATCTAATAAAAGAGTAGGATCAAATTGAATATATGTATAAATGTTAATGGCTAAATTTTTTTATCATACCTTATATATAAACACCAAAACAGACATTTAACGGTACAATTTTAAAGGAAGTGTTGTTTTGCTCATTCATCTAACTTATAGAAACTAATTTACCTATTTTTCAATAAAACAACTAAAATATCATTCGTATTAGAGATTTTGTTGCACTTTCACTTATTTTAGCCTTATGTAATATGGACATAGCAAATAATAATATTAAATATCAGCGAAATCCTTAATAAAAAAACCCTCATTTGCTATGTCATATCACACATTTGGCACCTCAAGTATCTTGTTCCACACGCCCTATAGCACCCAATGACCTCGAATACACATAAATTGAATCATTCTCAACCCTAAATAGGCATCCGTACCTCTCATAAGCTGAACTAGCAGCTAAAGGAGAGTGGAAACAAACAAGCTGAGTGCATATGTGCAAGCCCCATTTACTGTGTGAAAGAAATTTTTTGCATTAACACTCAATCGAATTCTTGAAGAGATAATAGTCCATATAACATGATCAAATTATTAAAATTTAGTACTTATTGAACCTTCAAATCCACTCCCTTCAAATAACTCGATAACAACCCTTTAAATAGAACACAAAGAAAATGATTTCAAACTATTAGCTTCCAAAATTTTATTGTGGATATATAAGATTTCATGTTAATCTCTTGCACATATAATTTTTTTTTTAAGAATTATGTATAAAAGAATTTTAAGAACAAAGATTAAATAAAACTAAATATGATTGTCTCTGCAATAGCTTTATAAATGAGAATTTGAATCTCAATCGACTTGAAAGATACTAAAGAAAAATGCATAAAATAACAATAACGGGTTTAAGAACAAAAAAATGAATTTGATGAGCACTTAAATAAGACATAAATTATATATTTATTTTCAGTACTCTTTAAAGTCATTTTAAGGCTGCAAATAAAAGCAAATTCTCCGTCTAAACATTGCATAATTTGAAATACATAATATTAATTCAATAATCATTCATCATTACTGGACATGTCCAAAGAAAATAGAAAAGACTTGGGAGGTATTTCAAGGAGCTTTTCTTGACTTTCAAGCATCTTCAAAACTTTGGTCATTGTAGGATGATGTATGGGCTTCGTCTGTATGCACCAAAATGCAACGACTATCATTTTCCTCACAATTTTGTAAACGATTATCATTTTTCTTACAATTTTATTTACATTTTCTGTCATGTTTTAAAGCTCTATGTTCTTTCCTAATTCAAATTGATGATAAATCCATGAAAGAAAATAAATTTGACTTGAATTGTCAGCAAAAGCATTCAGATTTTTCCTCCTTCCCACAATTTCCATTAACATCATTCCAAAGTTATAAACATCAGCTTTATATGTGATACCACCAAGATTTTTATAAAACAATTCAGGAGCCATATATCCTAGTGTACCTCATGCTGCTGTGAGAGAAATAATGCTATCATCCACTGAATACAACTTTGCAAGGCCAAAATCTGAAAGTTTTGGATTAAAGTTTCCATCTAATAGAATGTTATGTGGCTTGATGTCAAAATATAAAATCTTCATAGCACCATTATGTAAATATTCAATACTTCAACCCACTCCAATTGCTATCTCAAACATCTTTTGCCAACTCAAGCTTGTTTTGTCTAAAGAGCCATTTGTCACGAAATCATAGACAAGAGCTTGTTTTCTTCCCTCCACGCAAAATCCAAAAAGTTCCACTACATTCACATGATAGATTTGACTGTAAACCGAGATTTTGACAAATAATACTAACAGAAGAATCTAAATCTTTGACAGCTTTTAGTACACCCAATGAACATTATCAATGGAGAGTAATGCCATTTGGTATTACTCTCGTGCAAACTCTAGTGTCACTGTCATGGTTGAGGGTTCTCTTGTGCAACCCATGACACTAGTATCTTCATAAATAAAACTTCCATGCCTAAAATGTGCCTCATCTCTCTTTCTTAAAATATTGACACCTTAAAATTTTTTTAAATTATTTTATTATATATATATATAGCATATTTATCTATTTAGTAGAGTATGTGTATTATTATTTATACTATAAATAAAATGACTGATTGAATAGGTATCACGACTCAACTTGACACTCATCTAACTGTGAAATTATTAAAATATTATTATTTTAAAAGTTATTAATATTATAATGATTATATTTTTATCTATTCATACTTTTATGTATACTTCAAATAAAATAACTACATAACATTATTTGGGAATTGAATACAAGACCAACAAATTCATATAAAAATATCATTGCCATTCCATAAATAATCGTTCGTTATTATATTTTTATAAATATATATTTTAATATAAAATATTTTCGTTGACTCATGAATGAAGTGAGTCAGATAAAATCTAGTTTTAAATATAAAAATATTTTGGGATACATAAAAAAAATTCTTTTATAAAGATTGAAAAATAAGTGAAACCAAGTCTTTCTTTCTCATCAAAAACAAAAAAAGTGACAGTCAATTAATTAAAACCAAACCATTGAGCACAAAGCCAGTCACTGGCCGACCATAAGATAAACAATTGATAGCTTAAATCAATTCAGTAAGCAGCAGGCAGCTAGCTTTGTTTATCTTTATTTTATTGTGCTGTTGCCTACCTATTGTCATTACCTGGCTGAATCAATCAACTAAAGCTACGCTGTATCTCCAAAAACAGTTTAAAGGCCCCCTTTAGTTTCAAAAGAAGCCGTGTGAGACGTTTTCGATACATTTTTTAATCAAAATTTGTCGTTAATCTCTAAATTATGCATACGTTACTTGTTTCAACTTTTGTATTCTAATTTAGTTGTTTTTAGTTTCTATACTTTTCAGGTCCTCTTCATATCACGAATCCTAATTTAGCAGAGTTTCTTGCTGTCGCAGCTGCTCTTGATATTTTTGCTAAAGCTGATTGGAATGTCATTAATTGGATTGTTAATTGTGACATGCGACAATGGACTTTATGAATGATTTGTGGGGGATTGGTAGCTAAGATTACTGGGGTTGTAAATGTCAGCTTTGCTGAAGTTTACAGGGAACCACAAGGAATGGTAGATGCTATGGTTACAGCAGGAACCGACAGATCTGAATTATTTCCAGCATGGTGGTAGCATCAGTTCTGGTTTTTTGTTATTTTGTTTTTACTTTCTGGGAATAAGTTTCCATTCCCTTAATCTATAACCTTTTTATCAAATATCAATTAATATACTTGATACAAGTCCTTTGTCATTCCACTGTATATGATTCAATCTACGCAAATATAAACATTTATCATAAACATTCAATTGCATTAGGGTTACTAGAATAATCCTTGGTTACGTAAGCTAAGAGTCAAAAACTCTCGTCAACCAAGTTAGAATACTTGGGTTGTTATGGAAGGGACCATGGAAATTACATGGATTATGGAGCTTAATTCATCAGTTGACTTTAGCAATGGGTGATGTGGGCTTCGAAAGAACAATTTCCTTTGCTGCTTCGTGGTGATTTCATGGTCATTCATTGATTCTTGTCGTGTGTTTGGTTCGATTTTGTCATACGTTAGTGTTTCTTTGGATTATTATGTTGTAATGTTCTGTATTGTGGCCTGCTGCTACTCTGTATTCGACTCTACTTTTATTAATCAAACTAGAATTAACCTCTCCCAAGAGTGTTTAGTTTTTTTAATATTTTAAGTAATTAATAATAAATAGTTTTAAATTAAATTTTACAAAATAAAATTAAAATTAAAATAATGATAATTATTTTTTATCTTTTATATATTACAAATTTACATATTATATATGAATTTTAAAAATATATTTAAATACTATAAAATTTAAAACAAAGGAAAAAAGAGACCTTTTCTACCCACTTGTGGGGATTCTTTTATTGCAAGGTGTATAGTTTCCAATTCATATATTGGATTAATTATATATTTGTTTGGGTTAAAGTAAAATTTAAAAGTTAATTCCTGCTGTAGTTTTATTTTTAATAATTTAATTCATTTATATTTCAAATTTAAAATTTTAATCTAATTATTACCGTCGTAAATTTTTTAAAATTAATTGTTATAACATTTTGAAATTTTTTAAAAATCCCTTAATAACCTTGTAAAAAAATGACATTGAAAATATTAATATAAATTAAAAACTCATTTTAAATATTAATATAAATATTATATATTTATTTTAGTGCTCTTAAAGTTATTTTAAGGTTGCAAATGAAAGCAAATTCTCCTTCTAAACATTGCATAACTTGCATTACATAATATTAATTCAATAATCATTATCATTACTAGACATGTCCACAGAAAATAGAAAAGACTTGGGAGGTATTTCAAAGAGCTCTTCTTCACTTTCAAGCATCTTCAAAACTTTGGTCATTGTAGGACGATGTATGGGCTTCGTCTGTATGCACCAAAATGCAACGATTATCATTTTCCTCACAATTTTATTTACATTTTCTGTCATGCTTTCAAGCTCTATATTCTCTCCTAATTCAAATTGATGATAAATCCATGAAGGAAAATAAATTTGACTTGAATTGTCAGCAAAAGCATTCAGATTTTTCCTCCTTCCCACAATTTCCATTAACATCATTCCAAAGCTATAAACATCAGCTTTATACGAGATACCTCCAAGATTTTTATAAAACAATTCAGGAGCCATATATCCTAGTGTACCTCGTGCTGCTGTGAGAGAAATAATGCTATCATCCACTGAATGCAACTTTGCAAGGCCAAAATCTGAAAGTTTAGGATTAAAGTTTCCATCTAATAGAATGTTATGTGGCTTGATGTCAAAATGTAAAATCTTCATAGCACAACCGTTATGTAAATATTCAATACCTCGACCAACTCCAACTGCTATCTCAAACATCTTCTGCCAACTCAAGCTGCTATTTGTTGAAAATATAAATTTGTCTAAAGACCCATTTGTCATGAAATCATAGACAAGAGCTTGTTTTTTCCCCTCCACACAAAATCCAACAAGTTCAACCACATTCACATGATGAATTCTTCCGATAGTTGCAACTTCATTGATAAAATCTTGGCCATTACCTTTCGATTCCTTTAGCAATTTTACCGCAACAAAATTACCGCTTCGAAGTTTGCCTTTAAACACAGTACCATAACCTCCCTCACCTAATTTATCCTTGAAATCTCCTGTTATTTTCTTTAATTCAGCATATGAATATCGTATAGGCATAAAATTTATTTGACTTTGAAGAAAGTTCTCAATCGCATCATCTACCGACAAATGTCTTCTTCTTAATTTGTATATAACAAGAGCAATCAAGCAACATATCCCCAAAAATGTCCTTATCAGAAACATCCCTGTTTTTCAAGAAAAAAAAAAATCAAGCAACACCATAATTCTATACGTAGTTTTTACTGTTCATACCATAAAGGTTTTGTGCTTTTCAATTTGTTTCATTTTATATCTATTTTTACTTTTAAACTTTTTCTTTATATAAAAGTGAGACAAATATAAACGTGATGGAGACTAATTAAGCAATTCATTAGTATCATAGAAGTACAGAACTGCGTACCTGTTATTGCAAGGAAAGGAATTCGGAAGACTGTTAAAAGACATACAAGAAAAATGTGTTACATGAATGTCTGGTAGGAAAGTAAAGGCAAATCCATTAATAAAAAAATATATGTATTAGTTAGAAGGAATAATGTCAATAACCATGTGATCTGTTTGTATAGTGTTAAACTATTAATCTTAATTATGAAAGACTAACCTTGGTTATTTGAACTAATATTCAGCATGTTACAAAAGGTGCCAATAAGGATGGGGATAAGGCAGTTTTGTCTACATTAGTTTTAGACCTCCATAGCTTTTCCTAATTTGGTTTCAAAACTGTTCCCCAACTTAACCATATTCATATAATGAGATTTGATTTTTTTTTTCATTGTTTTAGTTTTTTGAGATATTTTCAAAATTGGTCTCTCAAATTTTATCAGACTTTTAATTTAACCCTATCTTATTTTAATTTTTTTAATTTAGTGGAACGTTTGTCTTTTTAATTTGCAGAATAGGCCCCTCAACTTTTTTCAGGCTTAATTTGTTTTATAAGGAATTATTATTCCAATTTGTTATAATTATTAGTATAAAAAATTACTTATAAATATTTTTTAAAATATACATCTATTTATTTTTAATTGAAATGATTATTAATCTTATAATTGCTATAAAAATGTACTTACACTAATTTTTACAATAATTCTAAGCCTGGACCGACTTAAAAAATAGGCCTAAAATTTTGCTCATGCCCAGTCCAGATAAGAATGCTAAAACCTAATCCTGACTTGTATTACAAATTTTAATATTATTTTTATATAAAAATATATTTAAAAATATAATAAAAATAACTACACTAAAAATATTAAAATAAATATTTCCCAACAAATTGAACAAATTAACAATAAAATAAAAGTTATACAATATCCAAATAATAATAACAATAACATAGTAGCAATATAATAGTGAAATTAGAGACGAATTTAGGGGGGTTGGCAAGGGCCCAACCCCCCTAAAATGTAAAATTGCTATTTAGGCCCAAAAGTTTTAAAATAGTAAATGTAAAATTACACTTTGCCCCCTAAAATTATAAAAGTTCGATTTAACCCTTTAAAAATTATAAAGATATAGACTACAAAAAATTAAAATTTCATTCGACCTCCTTAATTTGTTCTGGCTTCACCCCTGAGTGAAATGACAGTAAAATAGAGACAAAACAGCAAAAACAGCAGCATTTTTTCTTCTGCAAATTTAGGAACAGCAGCAATTTATCTTTCGCAAATTTGGGTTGAGCCAAAAAAATTTACCCAAAGTATGACCCGTTGAGAAAATGTATCTTATTTTTTTTATTCATACCTATTTTTTTAAGCTTATATTTTTGTACAAATTCTCTCACTTTTTGGACGAATTTTCAGGATGGGTCAGATGACCCGATGCATGGTAAGTGTACATACAACTAGAAATAGGAATGTACAGGAAGACCAAAAAATTTAAACAAATTTCTGAGGATCTCTTTTTGCTGTTTAACCGGCTGTCCTTATATGTACAAAGTATTAAATTTTGTCTTATTATTAATATTTTAAGTGTGGTTTTGAATTTTATAGCCTATTTTAATCTAAGGTTTTTATTCTGGAACGGGATATTAAAATGTTTAAAAAAAAATTCAATTCTATAAGAAGTTATTATAACGAATTCTCACTGAATTTAGCGAAATCTTAAAGCAATAATACATACCAATTATGGGTTTGTATAGAATCCAGTACGGGTTGCTTAGTATATCTAGCGCCAACAGCCGTAAGAACGATAGCGGTCTGGAATATGGAACGTAACACATAATTAAAGAAATGGTTAATCAGTCCTTAAAAATTAAAACCATAAAAATAAAGTATAGAAATCCTCACAAGTTAACAACGTAGCTCCAATCAAGTATGACATTATTGGGAAGCCGAAGGTCCCATTTAATTCGGGTGCCCATCATCAGCTTTTTGTAAATATCAAAAGTGGAAAGTCCACTGATATTATGAAGACTGATCAGAACCCTGGCTTCAACAGTGCATGAAGGATTGAAATCAGACGGTGGAGTTCCTCCATCCACAAAATAATAGAAATTATTATTAGTTTGTGGAGAGGAAGAACAACGAGAAGCATTGATGTAATTAACACCATGCCAAGACTTGTTCATCTTCATACTGCAATTCACCACATATATATTGCTATACTCATTATAGCTATATTCATAAACAGCAATAGCATTAGGTAAAGGAAAGGAACTGAGAGGAATAGAGCAGTTATGGTTGGCCACATTCACATCTAGCAGATGAATAGTTTTGTTAACATAAGAGATGTTTTGGACATAGAAATCCCCATCTTCCGTAGGGAAGATGGTGCGGTTGTTGTTGCAAACCAGCTCAAACCACATAAAACCACGGCCTTGAGGCTGGGATTTTAATCGAAAAGGGTAACTGACGCTAAGGTTTCCACACGAAGTAACTCCACAATGCTTATTTATGCTTCGAGCGGTGGAAGCATGAGGAAAGAGATATAAAGCTAGTGCCAAAAGGCAAATTAATGCAAGTTTTGGTCTTACCATCCTAAAAGTTTCAGGGGAAGAGAGAGGAGATTTTAGTTTAATTTAATACAGGCTAACCAGTCTCTTAACTGTTTCTGCAATTTTTCACTCTCCAAAACCATGTCTTTCTTTCTCAAATTTAAAGAAAAAAAAAAGGGAGTAGATAACTAATTGCAAACCATACGATAATACGAAAGCCAATCATAATTTTTCCACACCATCAATTCCGGTGAGGAAAAGAAAAGCGGGACCCAAGAATTGATGGCGAAAATGATAAGAGAAAAGGACATCTTTATAATTCACCCCTTGATATTTTCCTTAATATCGGGAGAGGAAAAGAAAGAACTTTGAAATTTCAAAGTTCCTTAGATAAATAGATTTTGAAATTTCCTTAGATAGACACCATTGTATTAAGAGTCAAATTGTATTTTTCTCTTTTTATTAAAAAATAGATAAATTAGTTTATATACGTTAAATTAAAGAGTAAATTGGCCCTTCTATTAAAATTTTCATCCATTTCTATGGGTAAAAACTATTCGTTGTACATTATCATGTGGTACATATAACTCGTCTGTATGACTGTTTGGTTATTCTATCAATCACACCAGGCTTTAACAGTACAAATGGATGGAATTTTTAACAGAAATGACTAATTTTTTTTTAATCTAATATATATGACTAATTTATTCATGTTTTAGTAGAAAGTACAAAATACAATCTGAATCTTAATAGTATACGAGCCTCCATGATATTTTTACCATTATGATACAATCAATTTATCAACCTTTTTGACCGGTAAGAATTATTACAAGTTGGGAAAACAATGGAACTTTTGGTTTATCTTGATTGTTCTGTAACCACTCATTCCGTGGGTGAGAAGTCAGTCAAGGAAAGCAAATAGTAGTGTCAATTTCATTACAAAAAAAGACTCAAGTCCGAACAATTGGGATGTTAGCATAAACTACAAAATTGAATTCATGATTTAAAATTTCTACTTACACAAATTGACCCCACAATCCTTAAACGAGTGATTTCAGGGAACTCAGCCTATGGTTAGTACCATTGTCCAAAGAATGAATGACACAAGTGGGATCTTCATCGAATAGCAAGAGGTAAGGGAGGTGGCAGCAATTGCAACACGAGAACATTAAACAAGACATAGTATGGGTAATAATTATTTTGAGCCTGCAAATGAAAGTTAATCCTCCTTTGAAACATTATATAACTTTCATTACATATATTCCCATGTCTATTGAATTCTTATTTTCTATCATTACTAGACATGTCCATAGGAAATACTAAAGACTTAGGGAGGTATTTTAAGAAGCTCAACTTCACTTTCAAGCATCTTCAATACTTTGGTCATTGACGAATGATATATGGGCTTCGTTTGTATGCACCAAAAGGCAACGATTATCATTTCCCTCACAATTTTGGTTTCATTTTTTGTCATGTCTCCAAACTCTACGTTCTCCTCTTCTTCAAATCGATCATAAATCCATGATGAAAAATAAGTTTGACTTGAACGGTCAATGAAAGCATTCAAATTTTTCCTCCTTCCCGCAATCTCCATTAACATCATCCCAAAGCTATAAACATTGGCTTTCTTCGAGATACCTCCAATATTCTTATAAAATAACTTAGGATCCATATATCCTATTGCTTCTCGTGCTACTGTGATAGAAACGATGATGTCATCCATTGAATGTAACTTTTGTGAGACCAAAATCTGAAACTTTTGAGGTAAAATTATTGTCTAAAAAATTGTTACGTGGCTTAATATCAAAATGTAAAACATGCATCGTACATCCATTATGTAAATACTCAATACCTCGACCAATTCCAAGTTCAATCTCTAGTATAAGTGAATGAATTTGTTGTTGTTTCTATATAATTGCTTTAGTCTAATCTTAATATGTTGTATTTGAATTATATTAACACCATTGAGTATTCAATACTCAATGTCGGTCATGTTTGTCTCCGTGCGCAGGTCTTGAATGTGTATAGACCTAGATTCTTAGGTCAAGCATCTAACTAAACAACTCAACTCGAGATTCAACTTGTTACCTCTTTTGTATGCATTTATGAATTTGGGTTTTATGGCATGTACATAGAGAATTTGTTACTTGGTATTGAACTTGCATTTTGACATGTTTAGTAACTTGGTCTGTACAGCTTATAAAGTTAAGTTTTTTTCGTTGGTTATCAGATAATTAGGGAAGTTCGCATGAGTGTGCTTATGTAAGATAATTATTTGGGATGTTGTGTTGGGTTAACAGGTCCAATTTCGCGACATTCCCCAATTGAAGTTGCAGCAATAAAGATCAATCACCAATGTGTGGTGCTGAGGTCCACTGATTTGAGGTTCACAAATCAACTAGTGGTTCGCTAATTGACTTGCCAAAGGCTCGTAAGCCAAATGAGGCTCGCTAGCTAGCTTATCAGCTATCTATAGTTCGTTATGATATGTAGCTAGCTAAAGTGTGGACTCTAATAGGAAGCATGAGTCAGGTATCCCTAAGTTTGCATTGAATACATTTTCGAACCTAAATTTCCTTGGATGATTTTTGTTAAGTGATAGTCACAATTGTAGTTGCTTTGGCAACGTAACATAATGTCCTACATTCGGATCTGACAATTGGGTCGAAAGTGGCTGTCATACAAGAGTTGCAGGAGGAGCCAAAATAATGCAAGTTTTGGTGTTGCCTTCATGAACCGCTTTGACAACTTAATGTGATGTCCCATATTCGAAGCTGAAGAGCGAATCGAAGGTGGCTGTCACACAGGAGTTGCAGGAGGAGCCAAAATAATTCAAGTTTTGGTGTTGCCATCGTGAACCTCTAGTGTGAGAGGCAGAGAAATGAGATTTATATAACAAAGGACGTTTGTTTAATTTAATTCAGGCAAGGCATTACTAAGGAGATTAACTCTATTCTCTTCATCTTATAATTTCTACATTAATACCTCCTGACTATAAAACCACAAAAAGAATGAGTCAACTAATTAAAACTAAACCATTAAAATACTTCAACACTGACCAGTCATTGAGCAATAAAAAAATTGATGGCGAAACTGACACAAAAAATACTTGTTATATAAGTAATCTATCACTACAGCAAAATAGACTTTTAGCTGCGTTTTTCTAGACCTTTAGCGGCACTTTTATCACAAACACCGCTATAGATCATGACCTTTAGCGGCACTTTTATAACAAACGCCGCTATAGAATAGACCTTTAGCAGCGCTTCTCGCAAAAACGTCGCTAAAAACATAACATTTAAAAAAAGTTATTTTAATCAAATAATATTTATTTTATTATAAATATTATATTACGTTTTATTTTTTAAATTTGAACTTTAAATATACTTTTAAGGATAAATAAAAATATTATTTAAATTAAATTTTCTATGAAAATTTAACTTTAAAACTAAATATAAAAATTAATGAATTTAGTTTTAGAATTTAAAATAATAAATTAATAACACAATTAAAATCCAAAAGTTAGAACTCAAGTTGTCCGAAATATTAAAGTAAAAATAAAAATTTAGAATCAAAACTAAAATGAATAATACATATGAAAAACAGACTGACTAGTTGAACCTGCCTATGACTATATACATTTAAAAACCAGAATGCACATTAAAATGTGAACAAATTCATCAACGCTTACCCTTGAATCATTCATCTTATGCCACATATTAGGAGAGGATCGAATGTAGCAAACATAGTGTCCAGAAGTAGGTCTGACTCCGGAATGTTTCACAACTGCAAATAGTTGATACCTCAATTCCTCCTATTGCAAAAAGGATAACAAATGAAACCAGTTCAATAATATGCATTAAACATAAATTTTGTCTTGTCTAATATGCTCACAAAACCAATAATCATGAATTCAAAATCATTTAGATTATTTGATAAATAAAATATTTTATCTTTCTTGCCAATAAAATAAAATAAAATAAAATAAAAAACAAGAATCAAATTAGTTCAACTCCAAGTCCTTAGTCAAATTTAATTAAACCTCAAGTTCTTTGTCAAAAGAAAAGAATATATATAAAAAACCAAGAAAACACATACCTAGTTTGATTGGCAAAACGTCGTTTTCTTTGGTAGGCGGCCATTGGGAAGATTAACAATTAATTAAGAAGATGAAAAGAGTTACACCTTGAAGAGTTTTTGCAAGCAAATTGATTAAACTTCTTCTATGTTCGAATTTTTTGATATTCGATTCTTGTTTGTGCATATTGCAAATTGATTAAACTTCTTCTATGTTTCCATGGGAAATATTGTTCTTCATGATCTGTGAATAGAAGAATTTTCCAGAGGTAAGTACCATCAGTGATGATAATGTAGACCTTTAGTTTGCATTGCAAGTGACACAGAAAAGTCGAGCAATTATGAAAATGCTTTATAGAAAGTTCATGGTTCCATTACAGGTCACCTGTCAACAAATATCCATGGTGGACAAGGGCAGCAGAATGCAGAGTCTATGGAACTGGCTGGTATCTTGGTCGTGTACAGATAGCTATATTTCCCTAAAACTGGAAAAAGAATCGCGGATTTTCTGGAACTGGAAGTACTCACAGGGACATATAACTGCATACAGGTTTGCTATTGTCAATGAAGTGGAAAAGCTTTTTAGCAAACTGCATTCATGCACAGTGACTGAAACCCCATTTGCTTCAAACGATGCCAAATACTTTCTGCACAAGAAATTGTATTAGAAAAACAACTAATTAACCCCATAGTTTATCAAGAGCCGCTATTTTAGAAACCTGAATAGATAATGACACTTGAGCCATACATAATTTCACTTAAAACATGTCAGCCTGATAGGTATATGGTTGACAAAATATACAACAAAACAAAGATAAGGCAGATTCCAATATATCCCAAATTTCCAAAGTTAATATAGATAGAATAATAACATGTACCGTATCTTTCAAAGAAAGCTCTGAGGTCAGGGAGTCAAAGTGTAATGGAATGGGTCTGATGACTAAAAGTGTTGGATGAGTCAGTCAGTCCTGTAGAAAAAGTTTGTGGTTATAGTCCAAAGTTTGTAAGTCGTGGGGGGGGCAAAACATAACTCTTCATTGTATTACTTTATGAATTCTAAAGGGAAAATGAGCTAACAGTATCTTTCAGCATATCTAATACATGCAGTGGAAAAGGCCACCTTATCGCTCTAAACTTCCAACAGCTACACATTTTCTTTTGTCCTTTTCCAAATGCTCTATTTGTTAAAGCTAGTTTTTTTTTATATATATATTTTTTAATTTTATTAAAATTTGATTTTTCATATTTTACAAAATTGAAGTGTTAATTTTTACTAATTTTGTATATATAAATCGTGGGTTTATGATGACAAGATTAACAATATCTTCCGATCAAACTAGATTCTTCACTTTTGTATCAAATAAAAATAAAGAGACTACCTAATCTAAAACAAATTAACTAAAGTAGAGGAGGAATCCAGAAATAAACTACCTTTCACCATCATTCTTTCTTCAAGATTGAAAGCTACACTGTTCACTGTCAGTTTCAATGTCTTTCCAAGCTTCAATTTCTTTGTAAAAAGAGGGAGGGACAATTTGCTTTGCATTTTCCTAGTGATGTGCGAAATCTTGGTCGGCCACCATGGATAGGGGCTAAAGCAACATTTTGAAAGCACGATAATTTGTAAGTCCCAGCAAAAGCTTCAAAACAACTCCCACCCCCAAACTGCCTAAAATCCTGGAAATATGTATTTCCAGCTTCGATGATGGATCCGGAACACCCACTTGCCTCGTTGAAAAAAGTGGTATCATTTTCTGAGTAAACGAACAGAAAACGTAACTGAAATGCAGAAGAGAAAGTGAAAAATGCAAATAAACGCAAACAATTTTTTTCTAAGAAAAAACAAAAAAAAAGCAGGCAAAAAAGCAAAGAGAGAGCAAGAGAGAGAGGGGGACCTGGTTTGAAGAAGAAGGTTGAAGGCGTGTTCGTTGTTTCTTGTTTGGATCAGATGAAAATGAGAAAGGAAGGAGGGACCTTGGATTTAGCTGATTTGGGAGGCATTGGTTTAGGGTTTCGCGCAGAGCTGAGGGAGTAATAGTTTGCTGAGGTGATTATTTTTAAGGGGAAAATTAGGGTTCCAGAGGGAAATTTAGGGATAAAACGGTGCCATTTTTTAAAATTAAAATGTTTTTTTATAGCGTTTTTTATAAAAATATCGCAATTGCTTAGCTTTTGTAAAAATTATTTCATTTTGATTAATACGACGTCGTTTTGCTCTGTTAAAATTTTTTTATTTTATCTGCTAAAAATTATTAGTTATATGATTTTATAAAATATTTTTATAACTATTTTTTATAAACTGGATTTTTATTAAAAATTAAGTACTCTCAAAATAAATATTGTATATTTTAATATGAAAACAAATGATTAAATGGTTGTAATTAATTATTAAGTTAGAATTATCCAATATAAGCAATCAATCTCTCACATATCAAATTTTTGTTAAAGATTGAGATGTTAATCATGATTTTATATTATTCTTTTCGATCTAATCTTCATTTTATTAGAATTATCCATGATGTTCGATGTTGAATGATTTTAGTTTTTGTATTTTATTTTTATTTGTTATCTATCCATATCAATCATTTTTTTTTAATTATTTATCAATTTTTTTAAAATCTATTATTTAAATATATCAAATGGTTTAGATTAAATATTTTTAAATATAAAAGCATTAATTGATTGTATAAAATTTCATCATTTAACAAATCTCAAGTAAACCTTAAATCCTAAACCATTTAATATATATAAAGTTTATCTATTATCTCTTAAATAATTTAAACTATAATCATAATTTTAATATATTAAAATTAATTGTAAATTTACAATTATATAAGAACATATTTAAAATGTAAATTTAAAAAACTAATTAATCTAAACTCAAAACCCTGACTCGACCCCTAAATCCCTAAATCCTAAATCCCTAACTCTTAACCCCAATCATCTAACCTGTAACTCCTAAACCCTAAACCTTAAATCCCAACCCTTAAACCATAATCTCAAATCCATAATCCTTAAATTCATACCCCTTAAACCTTAAAATAGTAACTCCTAAACCGGCTTTAAATCTTAAATTAATCATATACCCTAAACCAAAAATCCTAAACAAATTTATTATTATCTCTTTTATAATTATATAAGAACATATTTAAAACATAAATTAAAAAATAATTAATCTAAACCCAAAAGCGTAACTTGACCCTTGAATCCTTAAACTCTAAATCCTTAACTCTTAACCCTAACCCTTAAACATTAAATATCAACCCTTAAACTATAATCCCTAAATCCATATATACTCCTTAAATTAACCTTAAAATAGTAACTCCTAAACCGCCTTGAATCTTAAATTAATCATATACCCTAAACTAAAAATCCTAAACTATAGTGATAATTAATTTAATATTTTAAAATTAATACTATCTCTTTCACAATTATATAAGAAATTTTTAATATATAAATTAAAAACAATCAGTAATCATGTACCAAAAACTTTAAAATTATTTTAAATAATAGTATTTTAATTTTTCCATGTGTTTTATTTCAAATTATTTCTACGTGTCATTATTTTTTTTGAAGATTTTAAATATTCAATTAGAAATAAATTGAATTTTATTTAATTAATATAAATAATAAACCAATTAAGATAAAATATTTTTTGCGGCGCTTTTACAAAAACGACGCTAAATCCCAGAGAATTAGCGGCGCTTTTCTAAAAACGCCGCTAAAGCCCAGAGCATTAGCGGCACTTTTCCAAAAACGCCTCTAAAGCCCCGAGCATTAGCGGCGCTTTTCCAAAAACGCCGCTGAATCCTCGAGCATTAGTGGCGCTTTTCCAAAAACGCCGCTGAATCCTCGAGCATTAGCGGCGCTTTTCTAAAAATGCCACTAAATCCCCAAGCATTAGCAGTGCTTTTCAAAAAACGCCGCTAAATCCCCGAGCATTAGCGGCGCTTTTACAAAAATGCTGCTAAAGCCCCGAGCATTAGCAGCGCCTTTCCAAAAACGCCGTTAAAGCCCTGAGCATTAGCGGCGCTTTCTCAGAAATGCCGCTAAAGCCCTAAAAGGTCAGAAAACGATACCATTGGGCTTAGGTTTTTTACGGTATTTTTTCGAAGAACGCTGCTAATGCTCGATTTTTACCGGCGTTTTTGTCCAAACGCCCCTAAAAGTGCCGCTAAAAGCCTGTTTTGGTGTAGTATATATGTGAATCTTCCTTACCATAAAAAACAAAAAGTACATCTTGCTTTGAAAATTCAATCAATTGGAGTCTACGGCCTAATAAGTAAAATGGTCAAATATATGGATCCCATTATAATAATGATACATATTGGATTGTTGAAATGTGGCAACACAACAACAGCATGCAAGTGACCCAGCAACACAGCAGCAGCATGCAAATGTCCATGGTGTAATTCGGTTGTAGAGCTTTTGTAATAGTTGACTTTTGCTAGTTTGGTTGTAATCCTTTTTTGTTTGTTCAGGTAAGGATTAATCATGTACTTAGTTGATTTAGTTGTCATTTAGGTTGCCTTTAAGCTGATTTAACAGCTTGGATACTTGCACAAGCAAGTTTTGTTTTTTACCAATGTAATTGAACTACTTATGTATATTGCATTTTTGCTTATTCAAGTAATGAAGTTGATCTTTTCTTCATCATCAAACATTCGAATTTTGCTTCTGTTTTTCATCTTTCAAACACAAATTTTTGTTTTGATCTTTAGTTATTGGTTTAAACTCAACAAATGGTATCAAGAGCCTGTCATCTTTGAGGGCCTTTGCTGTGTGTTGGTTTGTGTTGATTCTTTGAATGATTCATGATTGAAAGAAAATAAACAGAAGCTATCTTTGTTGGCTTGTTTAGTTGCTGCAAAAGGATGGGTTTTTCACCACCGTCACCTGTCTTTGATGGTGAAAACTACAACATTTGGGCTGTGAAAATAAAGGCATATCTACAGACTCATGATCTGCGGAGTGTTGTTCTAACTAACACAGAGCCACCACCTCTGAGAGCTAATCCAACTATAGCTCAAATCAGTCAGCACGATGAGGATTGTGCCAAAAAGTATAAGGCTATGTCATGCCTTCAAAATAGAGTTTCAGATGTGATCTTCACAAGAATAATGGCTTGTGACACTCCAAAGCAGGCCTGAGACAGACTCAGGAAAGAGTTTCAGGGGTCAGACAAGACCAGGCAGTAATAACTGATCAACTTGAGAAGGGACTTCGAGAATCTGAGGATGAAGGAGTCTAAGACCATCAAGCAGTATGCTGACAGGATTATGGCCACATTCAACAACATAAGACTGCTTGGAGATGATTTTAGTGACAAGAGGATAGTTGAAAAGGTCATTACCACTCTACCAGAGAAGTATGAGTCAAAAATCTCTTCTTTAGAAGACTCAAGGGACCTATCAGCTATACCCTTAATAGAGCTGATAAATGCTCTCTATCGAAACCATTTTTTTTAGTTTTAAAAAAAACGGGGATCAACTTTTAAAATGAAAACGGAGTCGCCACCGATCTTTTATTAAGGTGTGACCGGGTCACCATTAAAATAAATTTTAAGTCTGCGAATTTTGAGAAAAACAGGTTCGGGAGTCGGTTACGCACGAGGAAGGGTTAGCACCCTCGTAACGCCCAAGATTGGTACTGAATCGATTGTTTAATGTCTTAATGTCGAAATTTTGAAAAGAGTTTAAAATACGATCCTTTTATTTTGAATAAAATGAATTGGAAGGTAAAGCTCATTTATTTTAAAGAAGTAAATTGTTACACTCAGTAAGTTAGAGTGTAACAATTCTTTTTTTGGAATTAAATGTGTACCCCCTTTTTTTAAAGAAAATTATGCGTTCGAAGAAGGATATCTGATTATTTAAGTCGATCAGGAAATCCGAACCCAATAAGCTAGGGATCAATTTTCCCGAAACTCCTAAACGCCAAACATTGCCTTTACTTTAAAGTTGAGATAACAAAATGTCGTATTCAGTAAGTTAGGATCCAACATTTTGAAATCCTAAGAATTTTATTGTAGAAACCATGAGTTTTTTTTATTACCCAATAGATGCTTAATTACCCGGATTCATAAGAAAAATTGAAACCCAGTAAGTTAGGGCACAATTCTCTCGTGAATTATGAATGTCGAGTAGTATAACATCTAAATGGGATTTCGAAGCTTAAACCCTAATAAACGCAAAACTTAATGGAAGAAACCCGTTGGAACAATATTCAATATTAAGTAATCATTTGTAAACTAAATGCAATCTAATGGTTTGTGACTAATTAACAAATATGAACAACAATACAATACCCATGAACAATCATATATTATGCCAACATTAAAAACCAAAGAGTCTAAAGTTTATCGAAACATTAAATAAATGCATATGAGAATGTATACATTTTAAATAATTTAAGACGTATAAAAAAAGGATTATAACTCAAATAAATTGAAAATAGATATATAAGAGTTTGAAATAAATCACAATGATATTTTTAAAAAAGAAAATATTTGTCAAATGGAGTAATAATACCAGCATAAATCATAAAAAAATCACAATTTAAAAAACATATATTTGTTAATTTAAATAAACAATATTTATAAAAGAGAATGACATATAATATATAAAATAAAAAGTGAAACACATTGAGGAATTCTTTTGAATATATTTTGTATGTTTTAAGTATAAGTAGGAAACACAATAATAAAATCGGTAATACGTTCATATGCAAAATAAACATATTTGATATAAATTATATATACATATTATAAGAGCGTTGCTATTTTTTAAAATAAAACGTAAGGTATGTGAATATATTTTAAAACGTATATAAAGATAGGTACATAATGATTAACCTACAATACATGGTAACATATTAGAACAAAATAAAAAATGTATGATAAGATAAAATAATATATGCGCATGTATATGAAAATGAATAATTATGTATACTAAGATAATCATAATAACAATAATAGCAACCAACAGGATAATAAATTCAATGACATTCGGTAATAATAATAATATAATATAGCAGAGGACAAAATTGATAAAAAAAACTATAAAGCAGGGTAAAATTTAAAACAAATAAAAGAAATGGGCCCAAATCGCAAAACACGAACGACATGGGGGACCGAAAGGGGAATATTCCCCACCCTCCAAAACACAGCGTTGCGCGTTGGACCAGAATGAAACAAAAACAAAATATAAGGCCAAATCGGAAAGAAAGAAAATGCTTGATTTGAAAATATTGAAAAAGGAAAGGGGTTGGCCGCGCAAATATCCCTCCCTACACCAAAACACGCGGATCTGGCCGCCTGGGTCGGGTCATCGGGTCACGGCCTAAACGGCACCGTTTCAGGGCCATTTAATCCGCCCAAATGGTGTCGTTTCATGATTCTCTGTTTAACTAACCTTAAAAGCTATTTAACCTAAGCAGAAAAGAATAAAAAGGAAGAAAATAAAACCTAAGAAACTAAACCTCTACCCCAAACGGCGCGCCGCTTCAGCACCCCACCCCGGCCCAGACTCCGATTGCGGCGGAGTGAGCCGAGATGCAGTGTTCCCACCTCCGAGGTAAGTATCCCCTCTTCTTTTCTCTTTCACGCCCCTTTTTACAATAATAGAAAACGTAAAAAACTAAAATAATGCCAGAATATCACTAAAAAGATCACCTTTTCCAAACTTTCTTTCGATTTCTCTTTGAATTTTTTTTTACACTGTGTTTTTTTTTGTCTTTCTCTCTATCTCTTTAGCATTTTTTGTGTGGCCTTTTTTTATGGCCCGTTTTTTACAAAGTAAAATAAAAGAAAAAGAAAAGAAAAATTTTCCCCCGAAATCCCCACTGTTGCCCCTATTTTGCTATCCTTCTCTGTGCGTTTTCGGGTGTATTTTGCAGGTACAAGGGCAGTAGTCGACGTGGAGGTACGGAGGCGCGGGCGTGGCACATACGTGGGAGAGGTATGCTCGTGCGAAGGTGACAGAGGCTAGGGCAGGAGCAGCTACACGCGCGCAGGCGCAACACGCGCAAAGAGAAGGCCTGGTGGTTGCGGCGCTAGTTGGGGGCTGATGCTAGGGTTTCTGGCATTTGGTTCAGGCCAGTTGGGCCACTTTGTGATTGGGCTTGGGGGAAATTGGGCCTACTTAGGTTTAGGCCTGCTAATGTAAAAAAGTTGGACTGTATTATTATTTTTTTTGGACTTTAATTTTTTAATTTGGTTTATTTATTACGGGCCGGGCAAAAATTGGGCCTTACACTCTCTATGCACAAGAGCAGAGAAGAGTAAACAGAATATAGGAGCATTCTGAATAAGCTTTTCAGGCCAGGAGTAGGGAAAGCTCAAGCTCGAGCTCAAGCTACAAAGGCAAGAAGCCTTGGACAGAAAAGAAAGAAAAAGGGAAGAAAGATGCTGCTAAAAAGAAGTTTCCACCATACACTTATTGCAAAAAGACCACTCACTTAGAAAAATATTATTGGTACAGGCTTGACATTCAGTGTAAAAGTTGCAAGCAACTAGGCCACATTGAAAAGGTTTGCAAGAACAAGGCAAAAACACAACCACAGTAGTAGAATCAAGCTCAAGCTGCTGAAGATAGGCAATCTTAGGAGGAGCATGTCTTTACTGTCTCTTGCTTTGCAAGTTCGAGCAAAGTCAGGAAAAATTAGTTTATTGACAGTGGCTGCACTCATCACATAGCTTCAGATGAAGGCATGTTTAAGGAGCTAGACACCAGCTTTGTGTCTAAAGTTAAAATTGGGAATGGTGAGTTCATCGAGGCCAAAGGCAAAGGTAATGCTGTGATTTGTACTCAGTCAGGTAACAAAACCGTCTCAGAAGTTCTTTTTGTATCTGACATTGATCAGAATTTGCTTAGTGTTGGGTTACTCTATTATTTTTGAAGGAAAGACTTGTGTGATCAAAGATTTTTTTGATCAAGTGTTGATGACAATAGTTGTGCATGATAGATCCTTTATTTTGGATGTGAATCAGTTAGAAGCAAAGGCATATACAGCTCTAATTGATGAATCATGTTTGTGGCGAATCATGTTTGTGGCGTAAGAGGCTGGGGCATGTGAACTATAAGTCACTTGGCTTACTGCACAAGATGAATCTAGTTGAAGACATGTCCAAGATCGAGCCTAGGAATGATGTTTGTGAAGTCTGTCAACTTGGCAAGCAGACCAGGCTACCTTTTACTGTTAATAAAACCTGGAGAGCTCAAGTGAGACTCCAACTGGTTCATACTGACATTTTGTGGACCCATGAAGACTTCCTCCTTGAATGGAAACATGTATTTTACATTGTTCATTGATGATTGCACTAGATTTTGTTAGGTGAGCTTTCTAAAACAAAAGTCAAAAGTGGCTGACTTCTTCTGCAAGTTTAAGGCATTGGCTGAGAATCGAACCAGTTGCAAGTTGAAGATTTTGAGGTCAGATAATGGGACTGAGTATGTGTCTCAAAAGTTCTAGAAGGTCTGTGATAAAGCTGGAATTCAACACCAATTAACCATAATCTACACACCACAGCAGAATGTTGTTTGTGAAAGAAAGAACAGGACTGTTCTCGATATGGCCAAGTACCTGTTATTTGAATGCAAAATGCCTAACATTTTTTGGGCTGAGGCAGTAAATACCTTTGTGTATCTGCTAAACAGTCAAAGGCAAAACACCATTTGAAGCTTGGTTTGGACACAAGCCAACTGTCTCATACTTAGAAGTGTTTGGTTGCATATGCTATACACTGGTGCCAGCTGAGAAGAGAACTAAGCTAGAGAAAAAGTCCATGCTCGTAGTCTTTGTTGGCTACAGCAGTGTGAAGAAAGGGTATATGGTATTCGATCTATCCACTAAGAGGATCGTTGTGAGCAGAGATGTGAAATTCAATGAAGGGAGATGTTGGAAATGGGATGGAACAGATGCAAGCTTGTCTGAGCAAGACCAGCATGATCTTAACTTACAGCATACTGAGATTGAAGCTGATGCTGAGGATGATTATGATGATGCACCTGTTAGAGGCACTAGAACCTTAATGAACATCTATGAAAGATGTGGTATGACCATTGTCGAGCCTTTCCTACTTTGATGAGGCTGCAAAGGAGCGCTGCTAGAAAGAAGCAATAGAAACTGAAATGAAGATGATCCACAAAAATGACACTTGAGAGCTAGTTGATAGGCCAGCAAATAAGAAAGTTATTGGTGTAAAATGAGTGTTCAGGACCAAGAACAATACAGATGGGTCCCTGAATAAGCACAAAGCTAAGCTGGTTGTAAAGGGATACAGTCAGCAGCATGGCATCAATTACTCTGAAACCTTTGCACCAGTTGTAATGTTAGATACCATAACGCTGTTGTTTGCCTTAGTTGCTCAAAAGTAGTGGAAAGTGCACCAGCTGGATGTTAAATCAGCTTTTCTAAATGGATTTCTCAAGGAAGAGATTTTTGTTGAGCAACCTGATGGATTCAAGGTTCTTGGTGAAGAACACAAGGTCTACAAGCTGAAGAAGGCTTTGTATGGTCTAAAATAGGCTCCAAGGGCTGGTATGACAGAATTGATGCCTACTTGTCAAGGCTGGGGTTCGAGAAGAGCTTTAGTGAGCCTACACTCTATGTGAAGAAGGCTGAGAAAGAAACATTTCTGATTGTGTCTTTGTTTGTAGATGATCTGCTGGTTACTGGTTGTAGGGGTAAGTTGATTGAAGAATTCAAGAAGTGGGTGCAAGATGTTTTCGAGACGACTGATTTAGGCTTGATATCCTACTTCCTTGGTATGAAAGTGAATCAGAGTGAGCATGGTATTTTTATAAGCCAGCAAGATTTTGCACTGAAGGTTCTAAGCAAGTTCTACATGACAAATTGCAAGCCTGCTAGCACTCTTATGGTTCTAGGAGAAAAACTCTCAAGCAACAATGATCATGATCGTGTGGATGAGAAAAGCTACAGAAGTCTGGTTGGTTGCCTACTTTACCTGACAACAACAAGGTCAGACATCATGTATACAGTTAGCCTTATATCGAGGTTCATGCATTGCTTCAATGTAGCTTATTTTAAAGCTGCTAAAATAGTCTTGAGTTATGTCAAAGGGACCTTAAACTATGGAGTGAAGTTTGAGAGAGCTAAGGAGCTGAAGTTGGTTGACAATTCAGACAGTGACTGGGCTGGCTCAGCTGATGATATGAAGAGCACATCGGGCTACTTCTTCACTCTAGGTTTAGGAGTTTTTTGTTGGAGCTCTAAGAAACAACAGACAGTAGCTTAATCCACTATAGAGGTAGAGTATATTGCAGCTGCTACTACTGTTAATCAAGCCATTTGGCTTAGGAAGCTTTTGTGTGACTTGAATTCTGATCATGAGGAAGAAACAGAGATCAAAGTGGATAATCAATCAGTAGTTGTTATTGCCAAGAATCCTTTTTTTCATGGCAAGACCAAGCATTTCAAGATTAAGTATCATTTTGTAAGGGAAGCAGAATTGTCAAAGGAAGTCAACTTAATTTATTGTTGCTCGGTTCAGCTTGCAGACATTCTGACCAAGCCACTAGCTGCTACAAGATTCGAGTATTTGAAGAAGGAAATTGGAGTATGCTGCTTTGTAGCCAAGGAGGAGTGTTGAAAGGTGGCAACACAACAACAGCATGCAAGTGACCCAGCAACACAGCATCAGCATGCAAATGTCCATGGTGTAATTCGGTTATAGAGCTTTTGTAATAGTTGACTTTTGCTAGTTTAGTTGTAATCCTTTTTTGTTTGTTCAGCTAAGGATTAATCATGTATTTAGCTGATTTAGTAGTCATTTAGGTTGTCTTTAAGCTGATTTAATAGCTTGGATACTTGCACAAGCAAGTTTTGTTTTTTTACCAATGTAATTGAACTACTTATGTATATGGCATTTTTGCTTATTCAAGTAATGAAGTTGATCTTTTCTTCATCATCCAACATTCGTATTTTGCTTTTGTTTTTCATCTTTCAAACACAAATTTTTGTTTTTGATCTTGAGTTATTGATTTAAACTCAACATGGATCATTTTCCTTTAGAACAAAATAACTATTAGTCGATGAAAAGTTAATCCTTGTTTAGTAGTACATATTAAAATAATAGGTATTCACGCAAATATATACAACTATCAGATTTAAAAAATAATAATAAAACAAATTAGGGAGGCTGAGTTTTTTATTAAAAAAAGGGTGAAGTTGAGCTAGGTGCTTGACTTAGGCGACGCAAACATGAGAGTAGTGAAAAAAAAAATAAGGGCCAAGTAGTGGGAGTTTTGGTCCAAGCATATCGACCCTAAATCTAAGCTTACTTCAATTCAGGCACGTTACTAAGAAGAAGCAGACAGCTATAACTTTGTTTATCTCTATTGTGCAGCTGCCTATTATCATCTCAAAAATATCGGTAGAAGTGCCATATCAACAAGCTATATAAGCCTTATCAAACTTGATGTCCGAAAAGATTTTAAGTCATTTAATGTTTTTATTCATATATTTCTACGAGTAGGACCAATCAAACATTAAAGATGAAAATCAATGTTCAAACATTATTTGATGAATTGAAAACTTTTTGTATATGATTTTTGTATTTTAATTAATATTTTAATTAGGCAGTAAATGCAGGACAACTGTAATCGAAAAGGGAAACTGATGTTAAGGTTTCCACAGAAAGTAAGGCCACAGTCCTTGCCTAGGCCTCTAGCGGTGGAAGCCCGAGGGAAGAAAGATAGAGAAAGGGCCAGCAGGTGCAGGAGGAGACAAAATAATTGAAGTTTTGGTCTTGCTATCCTAACGTTCCAGTGGCAGAGAAAGGAGATTAATTAATTAAGGCTGAGGCTAACCAAGTGAAGCATTCTATTTCTTCATCTAACAGTTATGTTTATCTTTCACCCTTGTGCCAATGAAAGTTATGTTTATCTTTACGGTGCCAATCAATCTGTGGCTGAAAAGTCAGTCCACTAATAAAGCCAATTGTAGTGTCAATATTTCATAACCAAAAAAAGTCAGTCTTTGGATATTTTTCTTCATATATTTCTACACATACAACCAACCAAACAGGAATTAAAGAAGAAAATCCATGTTCGACTTCACAATTAGAGGTAATGAATTCTTTGTAGTTCATCCAATCAAATCTGAACAATTGGGAGGTTAACATAAGCTACAACACTTCAATATCCAGCAACAACAATCTAATAAACATAACAAAAAGGCAACAATTATCATTTTCCTCACGAGACTGTTTTCACTTTCTGTCATGTTTTCAAGTTCTATGCTCTTCTCTAGTTCAAGTCGATCATAAATCCATGTAGGAAATTAAATTTGACTTGAATGATCAACAAATATTTAAATTTATCTTCTTTCCCACAATTTCCATTAGTATCATTCTAAAACTATAAACATCAGCTTTATATGATACCTCTAATGTTTTTATAAAACAATTAAGGAGTTATATATTCAAATGTACCTCGTGCTGTGAAAGAAATAATGTTATCATCCACTTAGTACAATTTTATAAATCCAAAATCCAAACTTTCGGATTAAAGCTTTATATTAAATTTTTTGTACTTTATAGTTAATTTTAATTATAATTATTTTGATAATATAATTTATAATTGTAATTTGCACTAATAACCTAAACAATTAACATCTCCCTAACAATTTTACCATTTGTATCCTCTTTTGGAATAATAAGAATTGAGAGAAAACAAAATTTGTATGAACATTAATGTTCATTATTATGACCTTGTTGGCTAAATTAGTGTAATATCAATTGGAAGAGTAAAATTATTAAAAAATTAAATTAAAATCACAGAAATAAAATAAAAAATTTAATCTTTTAAATATTCAATGAATACCCAATTATTACAACATAATCATTTATTTAAAACTATTTTTATACTCTTTTTCAAATGCTAAAATGCCTTGAATCATCTCAAATTGATCTGTTTTTAGTGTCTAAAAATATTTAAAACTTAGTAAATTTAAATAAAAAATCATACCTAAATTCAAATCGAATTAAATAGGTTTAGAAATAGGTAATGGGGTTTTTGCAGGATTGCACTATTAAATGTGAAAGTTCCTTTGGCTATAGGAGTTACGTAAATGAAGCTACCTCATTCATCCCTTCATCCATTTCCTATTTCTATTTTTACAAATTCTATATTCATGTGTTCTAATTTTGAAAGGTATATGCCTTGAGCATAGAGGTGTTCATGGGCCGGGCGGCCCGGCCCGGCCCGACGGCCCGCCCGAAATATGGGAGAGTTTGGGTAAAAATATAGGCCCGAAATATGGGCTTGGGCAAAAAAACGAGGCCCGATTAAAAAATGAGCCGGGCCTCGGGCACAACTTTGGTGGCCCCTGCCCGCCCGCCCGAATAATAAATATTTTTATTTTTATTTTTTAACTTTAAAATACTTTTAAAATACTTTTTAAATTTTTTAATTTTAAAATTTTTTAAATATTTTTAAAATACTTTTTTAATTTTTTAATTTTAAAATATTTTTAAAATACTTTTTAAATTTTATTTTAATTTTAAAATAAATTTTTGGTATTTATTTAAAAACGGGCGGGCAGGCCCGGCTTATAATTTTTCCGGCCAGGCCTGGGCAAAATTCTAGGCCCATATTTCTGGCGGGCCGGGCCTAGGACCCGGGCCGAATTTTTTTGGGCCCGCCCGAGCCCGGCCCGCCCATGAGCACCTCTACTTGAGCACAACTTTTTTTAATTCTTGTTAGTTTATGAGATATTTTCACATTTTTTTATATAAAAATATGTTTTAGTTTCTAATATTTTAAATATATAGGTTCTGTTCTAATACTTTATTTGCAAATTATGTCTATTGTTTTTAATAATTATGAAAATTGCAATCAAAATCGATGAACTAAAAATTCAACAATAATTAAATCAAATAAAACGTGAATATATTCAAACAAAATTAATAGATAACATCAGATCAACTAATAGTACTGTAAATTCAACAATAAAGGGAATAATTAGAATCTATATAAACAATGAAGAAAAAATTAAAGACGTAACAAGAGTTGCATCCAACAGGACCAATACTGTTTCGATTACGTTTTGCTACCGCCTTATGCCGCTGCCTGAATTTGCCTATTTGATGTAAACCCACGGCCCCTTCCACCATATTCCCAACAAAATTGTCCATTTTTTACCGATAGACGAACTAGATTGATAATCAATATTCCTTTTTTTTTTATTAATTCTCTAAGAGTTAAATCCTTCTGAATCATCAAAATATCCAGATTCATTTCTCCCCGTTGAATAGAGGATATAACAATTTCGTTTAGATTTATCAGTCTAAGCAGGAGGCAATATACTTTAATATTATTGATTATTCTTTGATTTAAAGAATCATCCCATATCAATTGAAAACGTAAATACCTTTTTAGGAAGAAATCAAGCTCTGCTTCCGTGCTGCTCTTGTATTGCTTTTTCTTTCTATTTTTTTTGTCTGATTTATCATAATCTTCTTCAACATCTTTTTCTTGGTTTGAGTGAACGGATTTAAAATTTCCTTGTTTTTGTGCATCTGGTACAAAACCCCCTTCACTTATGGGTTCTTTTTCTTCTTGATTTCAATTCTCTAATCCAATAATTTGTTTTTCGTTTGGTGCTATAAGGGAGTCCCTTTTTTTATTTTCAGTAATATTTTTATTAATGTTCATATTTCCATTAAAATTGAAATGAAGTAATTTTATTGGTATGATCCATGGTTTAACCTTATATGCATTATATAGCAGCACAAATTCTGGGAAGAACCAAAGTTCTAGATTCAATATAGGATGACTTAGTATTTCTTCATTCAGTCCCATCCAATCAAAATGGCTTCCTTCTTTATTGGACGGGTTGCTTTCTTAATCTTGATAAATTGTGAAATAAAAAAAATGTCCCTTTTATCAATTATTTGATAATTCTTAACCACAGTCTTAATATTTTTGTTACTCTTGGTACTGGTATATATCGACCCAGGACTCAATATCGACCTTATTTTTAAGACAAAAATGAAGAATTCTTCAATTAAAAAACTTTTTTATGCAAAAAATTTCTCATAGCATCTAGGATATCGCCTTCTCCTAGATAATTATGGATAGGGATATCCCTCAGTGTATCAAATTTTTTTTGTTTATCCATGTTGTAATGATAAGAACTCTCTTCCCTCTTATTTAATTTCTTGGAATGGTGATCCATAAGCATACGAGTCCCTCTTATCTTGATAATTAATATATTTATATGATAAAAAATCATATCCATAGTGTTTTTTAAATTTAAATTTTTTATATTTTTGTTCTTGATTCAATTTATATTCTTGAGTCAGTAATGAGTTCACTTGAATTTTTTTTCTTGTAATGAATTAATCTTTCCTTTTCATCTGAATCCCATTTTGTTAAATCTTTATTTTGAGCCAGATAGTGTTGATTGACTCTATTTCGTCATTGTCTTGGTACTAATTTTAGCCATCTATTCTGAACTAAATTGTATTGATAATGACTCCTTAACTAGTTTGTCCATTCATTTATTCTAGAATGCCAAACGATTTTCTGTCTTAACCCATAATGATGTTTTAATCTGGAATGAGATACTCCATATTCTTTAAAATAATCTTTTATTTCATTTTTAAGAAAAAGAAATGTTCCATGATATTGAAGGATAGGTTTGAATTTATAAAAACTAATAACTTGGGTTTGTGATAATTTGTAAAATACATATGCTTGTGAGAGGGAGGATAAGTCACAAAGCTTTTTCATTTTTATTTCTAATTCCTTGCCACGGCCACCTTGGGGAGGGGCTTCATAATTGTAGCCTCCATCTTCCATCCTATCAGCCTGTTGTCCATTGTATCCACGTCCACGGCCACGGGAACCTCGCCCTCTGCCTCGACCATAGCCACGATTGTGATTCCCGCCTCCATCCTCATACTCAACATTCCCTCTACTCATTGGCCTTCTTCTACCATCTCGACCATTATGTGATCCTAGCTACCTTCACCCGATTAACTGGTAATGGAGGTTGATTCCCGATAGATGACATATCCAATTCTATTTTTGAAAGGGTTATAGTAATGATGGACACATGCCTAGTGGTCTCCAATGGAACAAGTCCTTCTTCCAAAGGCTCCCCCATATCAGTTATATTCGTGGATCCAATTGATGTAATCTGATGAAGACCCACAATTCTTTTCTTAATTAACTCTACAATAGTTACAGCCTGTTAATGGCTTTTCCCATTGCCTTAAACACTATTTGATTGGAGCCGTTTTCCTGAAGCAAAGTCAAGGCGTAACTCATATAATTGCGCATACTGCCTTGATTGCTGATCCGAATCTCCTTCTCGTCAATGGTTGCCTCTGCTTTCGGCCTCTCCACTCTCTGGTAACGATCCATCTTTAATGCTTTGTTAATGGAGGATTAATTGGGAGGGTAAGCTACACTAAGCGGGAGCCCTCTTCTACACCTTATTTCTCTTTCTTTTACACCCTAATGCCTTGGCACATAGGGTGTATAATATATATACTTTAGTTTTAGATTTGTGATTGTGAATCGAATTCCGATTCCGATTACTGTTAGGAATGGAGTTCTTACTGTTTTTATAGAATTAGTACACAAACCTAGGAGTATAGAATTAGGACATAAACTTTAATGTTGAGTCAGGGGTTCGCAGGGAGCCCGGCTCGGAAAAAGTTTTTTATTTAGATTTTTTAAAATTTTTAAAATTTTAAATTAGTAAAAATAAAATTTTACTTCGACCTTTCTTAAAAATGATAAAAAATTAATTTAATATTTTTAAAATTATAAAGATATAGACTATTAAAAGGATAAAATTATACTTTTACTATTATAAAAATTACAATTTAATTTCCACCTAAACAAATTTCTAACTTAACCTTTGTTGAGCCATTGAGCCCAAATTCTAATGTCGAATAATTTAATTAAATAATGGACTTCTCTTTCCTTCCTACAGATTCTTTCTTATATTAAGAATGCAGATTTAACCATTAAATAGAATACAAAGAAAATGATCTAAACTATTGGGTGTAAACAAAAATTTCTAAAGATTTTATATTAATTTCTTGCAAATTTATAAATTGTTTTCTTAATAGTTATGTATAAAAAAAGTTTAAAAATAAAGATTAAATGTCGATTGAGTTTTTAACTCGATTGATATGAGTATTATTGTCAATGCAGGAAGATGTGGGTTCGAGTGCGATAAAGCACATTATCCTCTTATTTATGGGTTGAGGAGGAACTATTGGTAGTTCTAGACATTGTGTCAAAAAGAACAAATATGGTCAAAACATATAATGAGATTGTTCAAAAATAAAAATAAAAATTAAATAAGACCATTGAAACATTGCATAACTTGCAATACATTATATTCCCATATCTATTGAATTCTTAATTACTAATTACTACTTGACAGATCTATAGAAAATACTAAAGACTTTGGAGGTATTTCAAGGAGTTCATCTTCACTTTCAAGCATATTCAAAACTTTGGTCATTGAAGGACGATATATGGGCTTCGTCTGTATGCACCAAAAGGCTACAATTATCATTTTCCTCACAATTTGGGTTTCATTTTCACTCAAGTCTTCAAGCTTCATGTTCTCCCCTAATTCAAATTGATCATAAATCCATGTAGGGAAATAATTTTGACTTGAATGGTCAACAGAATCTTTCAAATTTTTTCTCCGTCCCACAATTTCCATTAGCATCATTCCAAAACTATAAATATCAGCTTTATACGAGATATTTCCAATATTTTTATAAAACAATTCAGGAGCCATATATCCAAATGTACCACGTGCTGCTGTGAGAGAAATAATACTATCATCCACTGGATATAATTTTGCGAGACCAAAATCTGAAACTTTTGGATTAAAATTGTCATCTAAAAGAATGTTATGTGGCTTGATATCAAAATGCAAAATCTTCATGGCACAACCATTATGTAAATATTCAATGCCCCGACCCACTCCAAGTACTATCTCAAACATCTTTGGCCAACTCAAGCTGTTATTTCCTGTTGAAAATATAAATTTGTCTAACGACCCATTTGTCATGAAATCATAAACAAGAGCTTGTTTTTTTCCCTCCACACAAAATCCAATAAGTTGCACCACGTTCACATGATGAATCCTTCCAATAGTTGCTACTTCATTGATAAAATCTTGGCCATTACCTTTTGATTCCTTTAGCAATTTTATTGCAACGAGATTACCACTTCGAAGTTTACCTTTAAACACAGTACCATAACCTCCCTGACCTAATTTATCCTTGAAACCTCCTGTTATTCTCTTTAATTCAGCATATGAATATCTTATAGGCATAAAATTGGTTTGACTTTGAAGAAAGTTCTCAATCAAATCATCTACCAACAGATGTCTTCTTCTTAATTTTCGTATAATAAGAACAGCCAAACAAGATATCCCCAAAAGTGTTCGAGCTAATATAATCCCTATTTTCCAAGAAAAAGTAAGTAAAAGAATCAATCCACACCGATATGTATATATTATTTATTAAAACTTGGTTTGATTAATGCTTATTTATTTTTCTTTTATTCTTTGCTATTTGTTGAATCTTTAATTTATTTTTACTTTTAAACTTTTCATTTTCTATTGAAATAAGAAACAGTAGATGGAACCTAATTTAAGCAATGTGCAAATGCTCTGTTTTTCAAAACAAACTCCGAAACATAATTTTATTTTGACCATAGTATCATAAATGTACCGATTTATACATACCTGTTATTGTAACACACAAAATCTGTACTCCTGTTAAAAGAAAGATTAAAAAGTAATTGTTACTTGAATGCAGATTAAACAAATAATTTTCCTAGCATTTATATACTTATACAAATCTAAGTAATAATTAATAAGACTGCTTGACTGGTTGAATTTTGATTTTGCACAATTAATTTAATATATTTTAAAAGATATTTAAATTAATATTTAATTATAATTCAAGAATCATATTGACTATTAAATTTATGAATTAATGTGCCACATGCTCAATCCATAATGAGTGAGCAATTGTTTCAAATCAATAATACTAATAATCATATTATAACATTTATATCTGAGAGCTAATTAAGCGAAAGAGTGGGAAAAAAAAACTCACATATAAATATTAAAGAAATCTGGAAAACATACCTCTACTAGGCGCATCAACGAAGTAACCCTCTATAGAAGTGCCACGGAGAATTAAGGCCGTGTTGCTTCGTATATATAAGCTAATCCCATACATCAACCCCAAGAACAACGATCCCACTCTGGATTATGCAAACAAAAAATAAACACTAAAATTACGAATAAATATAAACAATACTAAGTTCCATATTGAAAAAAAAAATAAGAAAAGTGCTCACACGTGAGAAACTGAGTTCCATTGCTGCCAACCATCATCACCAACCTTAGAATCATTAGGAAAGTACCATTTGAATTGGGTGCCCTTCAACAACCTTTGGTAAATATCAAAAGTAGAGACGCCAGTGATATCGGAAGGCGTAATTGGAACCAATGCTTCAAATGTGCATGAAGGATGGAAATCAGAGGGCGCAGCTTCAGTACGCAAAAAATAAAAGTAACCATTAGCTGCATCTGAAGGAGAAGTAGAGCAACGAGAAGCATCGATGTAATTAGCCGAAGAGTTTATCATCTTGGTCTTGCAATTTACCACATAAATCTCTCCACGATCATTCATATCAGCTCTATTTAGGCCTAGTACCCCTAAAGATGGGTTCAGCCAGGGGGAGGAACTATGAGGAACGGAGCAGTTATCATCCCCTAGACTCGCATCCACGAGAAGAATAGTTTGGTTGACATAAGAGATGTGTTTAACAAGGAAATTCCCTTTTTTCATAGGGAAAATGGTGCGGTTATTCTCACACACTAGCTCTACCCCATTAAAATTAGGACCACAGCTATGGGCTTGGGTTCTTAATCCAAAAGGGAAACTGATGTTAAGGTTTCCACAGAAAGTAGAACCACAATGCTTGTCTCCTATGCCTCTACCGGTGGCAACATGAAGGCCAAAGTGAGTTAACAAAGCAAGGAGTAGGAGGAAAAATGATGCAAATTTTTGTCTTAGCATCCCTAATATAGCTTAACTAGTTTCAGTTCAATTTGAGAGATGGAGATTTAATAAACAACAAAGATTAAATATGACTTTATCACCAAAAACCCAATAATTAATTAATTAATAGAATGAATTTTATTTTACAATTGGGTTCATTTGACTGAGCGGATAGGGGGTGGCTTCTACTATAAAAGTCAACGGCACACCACCCACGACTAAAACCAAAAGATTGCTGCTGTTTGTTTTTTTGGTCGAATTCAAGAGTTTGACTTTGACTATATGCTATTATTGTTTTTTTTCTAACACCGAAATTATTGTTATTAGAATGTTGACTTGGTTGATGTTGATTTACACCTAACCTAAGCCCTCCCTTATGGACATAATTGTAATTTTATTTTAGTTTCTTTTTCTTGATAATATTATTTGAATTTTATGCTAAATTTTGTCTCCTTTTAATTACAAAACATATTTCATTAAATCAAAATAAACACAGTACTATGGACAGTAGTTGAGGTGCTGTCCATTGCTTGGGAGAAGGTTTTCTAGAAAGTAGCTATCGAATGTGACAACAGAACTGAGATCAATATGCTAACTGATGATACAGTGGGCGTGAACAATTTGCCACTGTAATAACTGTCAAACAACCATGCAAGAAATTTAACAACAAAGATTAAATTAAACAAAAAATAATGTTGACACCATTTTTTTTGATAAAATGGGGTCGACTTGAATTTTGAAAATAAAACGAAAATGAGAGTCGCCACCAATCTTTTTTGATGATGTGTGATCGGGTCACCTCGAAAAACCGTTGTTTTTAATAAACAATCTAGATTTATTAAAACAACGCTTTTGGTCTGCGAAATTCAGAAAGACAAGTTCGGGAGTCGGTTACGTACGAAGAAGGATTAGCACCCTCGTAACGCCCAAAAATTGGTACCTAGTTGATTAATTAGTGTCTTAGTGTCGAAGATTGAAAACTTTGAAGAGTTTTAAAAAATACGATCCTTAAAAAAACTCGAAGCACATGGATTGAAATTTAAGATTCTCTTGTTTCGAAGGAATATCACATCCAGCACGTTAAGACACAATACTTTAAACCATCGAAGCCAAGATCACCTTGTGGTTTCAAAAAAAACATACTTTGAAGTTTTAATAGGATATTTGGCTATTTGGTCAAACGAGAGATCGAAACCCAGCACGTTAGGGTACGCTTTCTCGAATTTTCAAATGCAAAATATTGCCTTTATTTTTTTTTTTTAAAAATCCTCATATCAAGAAAATAACATGTAACATCCAATGCATTAGGACACAACGTATCGAATTCCCGATACGAGAATACATGCCAAAAAATTTATTTATTTGAAAGACATTCGATTCTCTCGATTTTAGAAAAGACTATATTCCGTAAGTTAGAACACGATCTTTTATTAATTCACGAGATCGTTTTAAAAACTTATGTTTAAAAAGATTCGTGTAGTTAGATTTATCGCGAATATTGAAACCCCGTAAGTTAGGGTACGACCTTCTCAAATCTAAACACGAAATTTTGCTTATTCAAAAGTCATAATTTAAAAGGATATTTTGCCATTTAGGTTAAACGAGAAATCGAAACCCAGTAAATTAAGATACAATTTTCTTGAATCGCCAATACACAAAATATTGCCTTATTTGAAATTTTCATTTTTTGCATGTTTAGGTAAAAAAATGTAATGTTTGAAATAATGCGTGAACAAAAGGGTTGCGTTGATGGGGTGACAATTTATAATATGGTGAAATAATTTTCAAACAACATGATATACGAATGAATTATCATAGCATGGAAATACAAGTAAACGAAATAATACGCATACTGGCAATAATTACACAACACATCAAATACAAAACTAATAATCAAAGCAAATAAAACGAACAATATATATAGGTCAATTTAAAGAAAATAATAACTCAAAATGAATGATTTGTGAAAGCATTTCAAAATAAATAATAACGATTCAAATAAATGGAATATATATAAAATTAAACTAAAATAAATAACAATGAAAACAATTAAAAAATAAATAATATATTTAAAAGAACATATAAAACAGTTTTGAAAATATATATATACGTACATAAAAAATTGAAAGATATTCATACATAAGTTTATAAGAAATAATATATAAAAACTAAAAATAAAAATAATTTTAATGTAAAACAATTTCAAATAAATAATAAATATAAAAACTTAAAATAAGTAATGATAAAAGAACATTTTCTATAAATAAATAAATTAAATAAACCGAGGATGAGGCTGAAATGGAATTAAAATTCGAGGCTTTAATTGCAAAATCATAAACAGGTCGAAAGGGGACTGAAATAAGACGCGCTTAAGGCATGAGAGACTAAATGAGAAATTTTCCCGGCCCCGCAGTGCAGCTTTTCAACGCGGGCCAAAATGAAACAAATGTAAAATTTCTGGGGCCAAAATAAAAATAAACAGTAGGGACCAGACTGCATTAAGGTGCAAAATTTGAGGGCCTGAACATGAAATTAGCCCCTCCAAGAAAAAAAAGTGGGTCTGCTACTGGGTCGGGTCGCATGCGAGGGTCAGGGCCAAAACGACGTCGTTTTGGCACCTGACCTCCGGTTGCAAAACGGCGCCGTTGTCCGCTTCTTTACATACCAATTTTTTTTTTTTAAAATCTCATTTTCAAGCCCTTTCCTTCAAAAAACAGAGAGAACTCTCCCAAATGCTTCCCCCCATCCGGTCAGAGGGCGCCACCATGGCTCCACCGCAGCCACCGAGCGCCGGCGCCGTTGACCGCCGAATGAGGTTGCCGGATTCCATCGGAGAAAGGCCATTTTGGCCATTTCTCCTCCCTTAGTCCGTTTCTTGAGATGAAAAATCCAAAAAAGCAAAGAAAAATAATAAAAAAAACCCTTCCCCTTTTAAGCCCGATTCCGACGACGGCGAAGGGACTTCCGTCGACGGAGCCACGGGGCGAATCGGGTACGTTTCTCTTTTCCTTTCTTATCCTTTCTTTTATTACTAGTTTTAAAATCAGATTTTTTAAAAAGAAATTTGATAAATAAAATAAGTAAATAATTCGAAAAAAGAATCGGAGAAGACAACAACCTTTGTTTCTATTTCTGAAATTCGTACAAAAAAATGCCCAGAAGAACATTACAGAGATTGAGTCTAGGCTTTTATAGCCGAACTAAAAGCTAATAATCGCTGTGATTTCTTTTGTCTTTTTCTTTCTGTTTTTTTTCTTTTCTGTTTGCTGCTTTCTTTTGTTTTTCTCTTGTTGTCTTTTCTTGCAGAAGGGAGGGCCAACGATAGGCCAGCAGCGACGGCAGTGTCAGAGGCGTGATAGTGGCGTGCGGCGGCGCGAAGGGCACGCGAGGAGACCACGTGCGGTGCTGCGGCTGGGGCAGCAGCATGCGGCGCCCTAGGGTTTCTTGCTGAAACTTTTTCTGATTTTGTTGGGCTTGTTGGGCTAGGATTTTTAGGGTTAGGTTTGGGCTTGTTTCTGTTTGCCTGGGCCCGGGCAAAAATGGGCCACTACAATAAATATTTTATCTATGTAATTATTTTATAAATAAAATTTTGAGTTTAGATGAGATTGAAGAAGAATTCCTACTAATGTATAAAATAGCAGACGTTTACACATAAATAAATATTGGTCTACATCTCACATAGTAATTTTAGGAGATTCTTGTCTATTTATCTTCATAGCCATTCCAGGGCAGCAAACGAAAGCAAATTATCCTTTGAAATATTACACAACTTGCATTACGCACAGTCTTGTGTCTGTTTAATTCTTATTCACTATTATTACATGACATGTCCACAGAAAATATCAAAGACTTCGGAGGTATCTCAAGGAGCTCGTCTTCACTTTCAAGCATCTTCAATACTTTGGTCATTGAAGGACGATGTATAGGCTTCGTTTGTATGCACCAAAAAGCAACCATTATCATTTTTCTCATGATGCTGTTTTCACTTTCTGTCATATCTTCAAGCTCTATGTTCTCCCCTAGTTGAAGTCTATCATAAATCCATGTAGGAAAATAAACTTGACTTGAATGCTCGGCAGAAGCGTTTAAATTTTTTCTCTTTCCCACAATTTCCATTAGCATCATTCCAAAACTATAAACATCAGCTTTATACGAGATACCTCCAATACTTTTATAAAATAATTCAGGAGCCATATATCCAAATGTACCACGTGCTGCTGTGAGAAAAATAATACTGTTATCCACTGGATACAATTTTGCTAGACCAAAATCTGAAACTTTTGAATTAAAATTGTCATCTAAAAGAATGTTATGTGGCTTGATATCAAAATGTAAAATCTTCATGGCACAACCATTATGTAAATATTCAATACCTCGACCCACGCCAACTACTATCTCAAACATCTTTTCCCAACTCAAGCTGCTACTTCCTGATGAAAATATAAATTTGTCTAAAGACCCATTTATCATGAAATCATAAACAAGAGCTTGTTTTTTCCTCTCCACGCAAAATCCAATAAGTTGCACTACATTCACATGATGAATCCTTCCAATAGTTGCAACTTCATTGATAAAATCTTGGCCATTACCTTTTGATTCCTTTAGCAATTTTACTGCAACGAGTTTGCCACTTTGAAGTTTGCCTTTAAACACAGTGCCGAAACCTCCCTGGCCTAATTTATTCTTGAAACCTCCTGTTATTTTTTTTATTTCAGCATACGAATACCTTATCGGCATAAAATTCTTTTGACTTTGAAGAAAGTTTTCAATCGCATCATCCACCGACAAATGTCTTCTTCTTAATTTACGTATAATAAGAACAGTCAAACAAGATATCCCCAAAAGTGTCCGAACTAATATAATCCCTGTTTTCAAAGAAAAATAAGTAAAAGAATCAAACCACAATTCTGAAATATGTATATATTATTTATTAATTCTTCGTAATTTCTTGAATCTTTAATTTACTTTTTACTTTTAAACTTTTCATTTTCTATTGAAATAAGAAACAGTAGATGAAGCCTAATTTAAGCAATGTGCAAATGCTCTATTTTTCCAAAACAAACTCCAAAGCATAGTTTTTATTTTGACCATAGTATAAAAAGTGTACCCAGTTATAAATACCTGTTATTGTAACCAAAAAATCTGTATTTCTGTTAAAAGGCAAATAAAAAAAGGAATTATTAGTTGAATGGATGGTAGGAACTAGGAAAGCAAAAGAGAAATTCATTAGTTAAAAAATATATAAGTAAATAAATTTTTTTTATATAAAACTACACAAAGATTGTATATTGATTCAAAGTACCTTTGCTAGGTGGAGAAGTAGCAGATGGGAGGACATGTACAAGAGCCATCATGCTTTCTGCATATAGTAAAAGCAGACCAACACACACCCAGAACAACGATTGTAGTCTGGAATATTGAACAAAACACGTTAAAATTTTGTTGGTTAATCAGTGCTCCATAAGACAATGAATTAATAGGACATATTAGCAATTATGTTGTTGTAGACTAAATTTTTATTTGATTTATATATTATTGTTGCAATCATTCAGAAGATGCAAGTTTAAATATGGGATTTAATTTAAGCATAATATAAAAAATATATATTTATTAAAAGAAAAACGAAAGGAGGCTATGTGAATACTAAAAAAAGAATACTTACACGTTAACAGCTGAGCCCCAACGCGGTTTAGATTGAAGACTCCATGTAATTTGGGTGCCCATCCTCAGCCTTCTGTAAATATCAAAAGTAGAGAGGCCATTTATGTTTTGAAGACTGATGGGAACCAGGGCTTCAACAGTGCAAGAGGGATGGAAAGCAGAGGCTGCAGTTCCTCCATCCAAAAAATAAAAGTAATTCTTATTTGTTGGGGGACAAGAAGAGCAACGACAAGCATTGATGTAGTTAGCCCCACTCCATGACTTATTCATCTTCGTACTGCAGTTCATGACAAACATCTCTTCATATGTAAATGGATCGAATTCAAACTCAGTATCAAGATATGTATAAGATGTTGCTCCTATTTGAGGGAATTTTCTACTTGTAGGGGAGCCGAAAGGAAGGGAACTAAGAGGAATAGAGCAGTCATCTTTGTCCACATTCACATCAACAATATGAATAGTTTGGTTATCATTAAAGATGTGTTGGACATAAAAGTTCCCTCGATCCATAGGGAAGATGGCACGGTTATTGTCGCACAGCAGCTCAAATCTCTTAAGACCACAGCTTTGAGGCTCGGTTGTTAATCGAAAAGGGTAACGGATGCTAAGGTTTCCACACAGAGTAAATCCACAAGGCGTGTTTATGCTTCTAGCGGTAGAAGCATGAGGAAAGGAAGATAAAGCAAGGGCTAACAGGCAAAGTAATGGAAGTTTTGGTGTTGCCATCCTAAAGTTTGAGTGGGAGAGACGGGAGAATTTAATACAGGCTAACCAGTCTCAACAGTTTCTGCAATTTTTCACTCTCCAAAACCATGTCTTTCTCACTCAAAATTAAAGAAGAAAAAGGAGTAATAACTAATTGCTCGTGGGTTGTGGCTGACTTTTCCACACCAAATTCACAAAGGAAAAGAAAAGTGTATTTAATTCGCGGATGAAAAGTCAAGTGTAGCCAATAATGGTGTCGATTTTATTACCCCCAAAAGTCTCAAGTCTTTGAATATGTTTTCTTCATATAGTTGTAGGTCCAATCAAACCGGAAAAAGGAAAACCCATGTTCGACTTCACACTTCGCACAAAGATCAACAAGGCTTTGTACTTCATCTGAACAATTGGGTGTCACTTCTACTACACTCTCCTACATAAAAGGCTTAGGAAAAGCTTGTAGGTTGCCGTTAAAATTTTTTTTTAAAGAGTTTAATTTTAAGAATTTTAATAAAATGTTAGATATTTGATAAGGCTATATAAATATTGGTAACTTGATAGAAATATTGATAAAGTCATAAATATTTTAGATTTTTATTATAATTTTGCCTTGGTGTTATTGTTGCTTACTTGGACAGATGTTGTGTTACTTTTATTTGTTCACTTGTTTACTTTAATTTTTGTTGTATGATCATATTTAAAATTTTAAAAATTACATAAAAATATACAACATCAAATTCAATTTTTTTTAATTTAACTCGAATAAATATATTTTATTCGATTTGAATTTCATTTCACTTAATTCAATTCGAAAAAAATTCTAAATCGAGTTAGGATGATGAAATAGGATTCAAAAACTCAATGAACTCAAAATTTTTCTTTTTAATTTGATCGAACGCTCACTTCTAATCGGTAATTTGTAATTTTGGGGGGTTCTTTTCCTCTCTTTTTTTCCCTTAATAATTTATTATGACTAAAAATGAAAGGAACATGCCATTAAAATTAACTTTAAAGGCTAAATCTATTCATTAAAAAAAAATTTAAAAATCAAATCATTAGACATTATCACAAAAATTAATATTTAATCATATTTAAGTCTCAATTGATCAAAATGCCCTCAAGAGCAAAATTATCATTTTGTCCCTCAACTTGTATTTTTTATCCAATTGGACTCGAAACTTTAAAAATGTCTCAAAATGCATTTTAATAGTCTCCCAATAGTAAATCTATTAAAAATGAATTTCTCTAATCAGATATATGTATAAAATTATTGGAACAATTTCGTAAGGAACACCTTTTTTTGGGGGGGAGGAGGGTGTTACAAGTTCTACCATCAATAGTGGCATCTCTCATTCACACATTTCATTATTGTGTAAATCTAGATAGTTCAACCATTGATGGTGGCACTTTTTGTTATTGCATAATTTTGAACGTTTAACCATCGATGGTGGCACCTACTATCAGACGATACTTCGTTACTTATTGCTCAACTTTACAACTATCACACCCTTTCACTAAGGGTATGGCTCCAAAAGATACAATTCCCTCACCCTTCCACTAAAGGTCCAATCCATTAAGGGTTCATTCTAATAAGGGTACAACTCCTAAAAGTACAACTCTCTCACCCTTTCACTAAGGGTACGACTCCAAAATGTGCAACTCCCACACCTTTCTAAGGATCCATTCCATTTAAGGGCGGGCATGACTTCTAAAGATACAACTTTCACATCTTCTTAAGTTTCATTCCATTAAGGGTGCGACTCTTAAAGGTACAACTCTCTCACCCTTCCATTAAAGATTCATTCCACAATAATATGGCTCTTCATAGTCCAACTCTCACACTTTCTTAAAGGTGATATCCATATTACCCTTTTTTAATTATTTATTTATGATAATCAATCCTAACATACTCAATATAATATTGAACAGTTGCTTCCCATTTGAGGCAAGCTTAATTTCAAAGGATTGATTTACCTTCAGTGTTGGTATAATTCTAAGTACTTATGAATGATTTCAATGCCTACGATGCTGGTGTTCATTCTAAGTACTTATGACACGAAAACCTTACCACTACTTTTCATTCTAAGACAAAGTCATTTTATAACCTCCATTTTAATTGGGAGAGGAGACAATAGTTATATATCTTGATATCATGAGTCCCACTAAAGACCTTTATCACTTCATAGATTGAGGCAATGGAGATTCTTCTTCTGTTTCACTGTCCGACCACTGTACACATCTTTGAGCTCATTCTTTCACCATGGGAGTTATTCATTATTTCTCCTCCTCATCTTAATCAGTAATAGCTCTCCACCCTACTCAAGTGAACCACTCCAAACTCCCATCACTCTTTTCACCTTTTTGAAATCTTGTATCAAGTTATATATATTTTCCATCATTAATTTTAAAATTTTAAATGCCCAAATAAATAAATATTAACCTTATACAATACTTATTATGTGGGTAAAAATAAAAATAATATAAAATAAAATTTTAATATAAAAGAATTTTAATTAATATATTTTCAAAAAGTAATGGTTATTGATAAAGTAATAAAATGTATTTATTAATTGTTGATAAAATACATGATACAATATATATATATATATAACACAATGTACTTTAGTTTCAACAAAATGCCGCTATTAAGAGAAAATTAATAAAACCAAGGATAAACTACAAAAATAATCACTTTTATTTACTTCAGATTATATTTTAGTCATTTATGTTTGAAATTTTACGTTTTAGTTACTTACGTTATCGTTTTGATACGAAGTGGTCACTCTACCATTAAGCTTCGTTTCCTCTCTAACAGTAGTCATACATGGTAGTCTAAATGGATTTTAAATATCAACTTAAATGTCCTACGTGATAGTTCAAATTAAATTTATTTAATTAAAAACCTATTTTTATCTTAGCAACTGGACATCCAAGTTGGCATTTAAAACTCATTTGGACTGCCATGTAGGACTGTCGTTAGGAAGGTAACGGATTTTAATGGTAGAGTGACCATTTCGTAACAAAACGATAACGTAAGTGACTAAAATGTAATATGAGGTAAACAAAAGTGACTATCTTTGTAGTTTTCCTTAAAATAAATTTTGTTGTAGAGAAGAAAAAAGAAGGGGATAGTACATTTTTATTGTGAATAGCTTTTTGTAAGTTTATTTTGTTAAAAAGTATTTAGAACTTATTAAACTATTTTTATGTTCTATTCTCATTAGAATGAAATATTATTTTAACCTTTTTTTAAATTTCGTTAATGGAACATAAATTCAATTAAAAAATTCAATATTAACATAGATAAATGTATAGTTATAATGATGTATGTGAATCCTATAATAAAATTAATCCCTTCCTAAACATGCACTACAAACCATTATAAACTATGCAATTACTAACATATTATCTCAATTGTTATTGCATTTGGCATTTATTTATTTCTTACTTCATAATGTACTCAAATATTAATTATGGATTAATCCATTTCATCAAATGCTTGAGTTGAGTTGTTAATTCATATTCATTTTTTTTGAACAAATAAAGACTTTAAGTATGTCATCATTTGTTTGGAGTCTCTACCAAACACCTTGATAATAAGGATTCAAACTTATCATTTCTCCTTCCTCATGTCAAATATTTGTATTGAAAAAATATCGTGAAAAATAGAATGTCGATAATGACAATATATCACAAAGAAAAAAAGAAAGAATAAAAATACTCATATTTTTACGTGGAAATCTTTTCGGGAAAAAAACCATAGGTAGAAGAGAAGATAATTCACTATGTGAAATTCGAATGATTACAAGAGAAGTAGACTATTATGTGGAATTCGAATGATTACAAGAAAAGTAGACCATGTCTATTTATAGGCTTGTAAAACAATATTTCTAATAGAATGAGTGTAGTAGAATCGAAACATCATGATTCGGGTCACTCAATTCTAATAAATATCATCTCCTTTTAAAATGATAAAAAATAAAAAATATTAAGTTTCTAAACTGGATTTATATCTTCTTATTTTGCATAGATCTATTTATAAATTCAGTTATTTGTCTAAATTTGAAAATTTGCTTGAAATTTATGAGGGTTTAAAATATTAAATTTTAAAAAATAAATCCATTTAAAATATGAGTTAAACTTAGTATTGAACATTAAAAACTCAGATTAGACTCAAATCATTCTTTTTTCTAATTTTGTAATATATATTATACTATGTTTTTTTATATTTTTTAATTTATAATACATAAAATATTATATTTAAAATAATATATATTTAAAAATAAACATAAAACATATTAATATTATATTTAAATTTAACCTAATCTCAACCCGATCCATTAATACAGTCTCTAACGGGAAGATTTTGGGTTTATCTTTCAAAACTGTAGGCCCAAGCCAATCCAACTCTGGTCTAAGCTAGGTAGCGAGGGGAACTGAATTACTGTCAACTGTAAAGTGTAGTGTCACTGTGCTGGGAAAAAGTGAATGTAAAACGAAAGAAGCCTATCTTATCCGATGTCTTAAGTAGTTCATAGAAGCAGCAACGGTGAAGCAGTAGGTGAAACCAAAGAAAATGGCTATCCTTTGTGCTTCAACCTCAACCATTTTCTCTTCTTCAGAGAGAACTTCGTTTGGTTCTTTGAAAAAGACTATTCCCAGTAACCAAAGCTCATTTCTTGGGTTCTTCCCTGTAGCAGCATTGTCCAAACCTGGCTCTGTTCTGCCAACAACACTGTCTTTCTCTAAACGAGATTTCCGGGTTTGTTGCCAGGACCTCTCTCTTGTCCCTGAAAACCAACGTTGGATGTTCGAAGAATCCGAGGCTGATGGCCCTGTAAAGACTCTCTCTTTTTCTCTCCTTTTTATTTTCTTCTTCCTTCGTTAAAGCTTTTTCTGGTTTTGAATGGAAGGTAGGTTAATTTAATTTTGTTTGTTTAAGTTATTAATTTTATCTGAAAATTTTGGATTTTTGTTGGTTTGAACCTTGAACAAGACTTGGTAGAGGTTTCTGCTTCTGCTTGGAAACTTTAGCCATTAGATTCATCTCGGGATTGTAAAATTGGGTGTTTCTAATTTCTGTTAAGTGAAAATTATTAGTTTCAGATAATATATATTGGGAATTTCTGTTCTAATGGTGTACATTACTTTCCATTTTTTTTCCACAATTATTATTGCAGGTTTACGTTCACGTTCAGAATCGTTTATCATATGCTATCTGCTTCTCGCAGTGTTTTGATTAGTTTCTGCTTTTCAGTATGACTGATTTCTTATTTCGGGTCATGTTCTTTCTGTTTGCAGGACATTTGGAACAACACATGGTATCCCAAAGCTAAAGATCACATAAATACAGAAAAAACATGGTATGTTGTTGATGCTACGGATAAAATTCTGGGAAGACTGGCATCAACAATTGCCGTGCATATTCGTGGAAAGAATTTGGCCACTTATACTCCTAGTGTGGATATGGGAGCCTTTGTGATAGTGGTATGTGGTTTTTGTGGTCATTAGGTGTCTTGTTAAGACTAAATTTAGGAGCTGTTTTCTTTATAAGAACTCATTTATGTTGTTTGTTGCTAGTTTGGTGTTGAAACTTGAAAAGAGGTTGGACTATGGAGAAACTGTTGGCTGCTCTGAAATTTACATGTTACAATTGCTCACGTTCTTTGGGTTATAATCTGTTCTATTGTGCAAAATTAAAGCTTTTTTTGGTTGACTGCTTTTGCTATTAGTAGTGCAAGTCTATGGATCTTGATCGGGGCTTTTGATGTTCTTTGTGTCTACATATAAGAAGTTGATTGAAACGGAACTCAAGCAAATCTGTGTGTAAGCTCATAGGTTTCGGAGTTATATGATGTTGTGTGTCATTTTTTTTCCTTTTCTATGGTTATTTCATATTGTGTTGAGTTTGCTTCTAGTCTTACCGATCACTCAACTGTTATGAAATGCTTTACATCATGGGAAATTCTTTATACTAGAAATTTTGAAGACATGAAATTTGAAAATGCTTCTATACGGTTGATTGAGTGCTTATTTCTGTATATCTGGATAATAGTATGATGGCATTGTTTTTCATCATGATAAACTACTTGTCTGAGCAATTTCTTTTACAAGGATACTAATATAAAAAGTGCTTGTTTTATTGTTTCTTTGGAAGTTCCTTTCTTAAAAAATTGTGTGCCTTATTATCAGACCCTAGAAAATGTAACAGAGTTGGATTGAGTGGTATAATTTTGCAGTTTTATTGTATGAACAAATTTTCTCTTCTAGAAACCTGTAGCTATTGGTATGGATCTGGTTGCCTATATATTCTGAAAAAAGATATGGTTGCTTCAAGGGTCATAATTCACCTTATAGTAATTTGGCAATTTAGGGGAGGGAGCTTTGGTATTACTTTCTGGTTTCTTACAATATGTTTATTTTATGTTTTATAAATCCTAAAATTTTTTGGTCTACTTTGACTCAATAGGTAAATGCTGAAAAAGTTGCTGTATCTGGAAAGAAAAGGACACAAAAGCTCTACAGGAGGCATTCAGGAAGACCAGGTGGCATGAAAGTGGAAACATTCAACCAGCTGCAGCAGAGAATTCCTGAAAGAATTATTGAGCATGCTGTTCGTGGTATGCTTCCTAAAGGAAGGGTAAGTTCATTGGTTTCAAACTAAAGACTAATAATATGTAGATCTATGTTATCCTGACTTGGTTTCTGTATCAGATATAGGTATGTGCTAGTTATGCTCAACCTTTTCTAAGTATTTTCCATATATTTAGAAGGCTATATCTCCATATCCATGTTCGAATGTGTTAGACATAGGTGAAGGACACAAGAACTTTAGAGAAAACGAAGAATCTGGAACATATAACTTTAAATATGAATTGGTATATGGATATAATTTTTTCCATCCCTTATATCAATAATTTAGCTTGCTTATTAAAGGGATAATAAATCCTCATAACCCTTTGGAATTTATCTATTTGTATCATGTGTGCCTGGTTTCTTTGCATGTCTGACTCTCATTCTACTGCTACGCTTTTCATGCGGTTTAAACTTACTAGGAATTTTCCAAATATGACTGGCCTTCGGGTGTCATGTTTTCACTGACTGGGTGTTATCAAGAATGAGAAAAAAAACCTACTGTGGGCTTTCTATGCCCACTGCCTTGAACTTGGTGATTTAGGTACTCTACAAATAGCTTTAAATTTGTAATAAAGACAGCAAAAAGGCCCGTTACAGTCATGGATGATGGAGGAGTCTAAAATGTACTAGTGCTGAAAGAATATTAACCCTGAAATCTGAGGAACTCTGTTAATGGTCTATGTAATGTGCAAAGTTCCATGTGCCAACCTTTGAAATGAAGAAAATAGGATATGGTAAACAATTTGACATCAGCTAAGCAACCTCAGTTTGTGAATACAATCATGATAATTCTTACTAGAGTTCATGTGTTAAGGTTTACAAAAGAGAATAAATCTAATTCAAGGCAATAATTACAATGACTTGTATTGGCTTTTACAATGAATCCATTGGTTCCAATCTGTTTCAGAAGTTTACTCCAGGAAACAATATGCTGTTTCTTTCGTATACCATGCATGATGTTCAACATCAATTATTGCCTAACCCAACACTAGTATTTGCCTTCCTCAGCTTGGTAGAGCATTGTTTAACCACCTAAAGGTTTACAAGGGTCCAGACCATCCACACGATGCCCAGAAGCCTATTGAGCTGCCAATACGGGACAAGAGGGTTCAGAAGCAGAGATAATCAAAATATAAAGCAGGGTCTGGCTTGAGAGTGCGCAGGCAATGCTTCACATCCTGCTTGCCATTTACTCATGTTTTTGGTCCTCCGAGTATGAGCTTCTTTCTTTGGCTCTCCATGACAGCATGCTGCACTTGTTTATATTTTGATTGTTGAGGTATTTGAAATGAATCTTACCTTTCTTGAGCTGAAGTTGGATGCTAAACTCTGATTGTTATTTATGATGTATGTTTCAGTTTCTTGGGATTGAACCAAGTTTGTTTGATTCATTAATCAAATAATTCATCATTTATTTCTTTTAATTTTAATGATTATAATCTAAATTGGGATAAAACTTCATTAGTTTTTACTGGTGACTAAATCCTGGTTGCAATGGCTCCTTTTGGCATCTGTGACGATGAAGCTAGGTTATTACTAGCTCATCTGACTGGTAGCTAGCAACCAGACTGGTTGCAGGTGTTGCAGAAGCTGATTATTTTTTCTTAGATATTCAGAAAAAAGAAAGATTTGTTTTTATTGTAACTAAAATTTGATTCCCTTACCATAAGAAACAACCAATGTGGTTGTTAAGTAGTTGATAAATTTTCTCCCACATTATAGGGAAAAGAATAACTTAGCTCTGAACCAAAGCTGCATATAATAGTTGATTCCAAGTATCAGGCACACCAGCAAGACACCAATGGCTGCAATCGATGAGCTTGGGGCCGGCTCTGGCGTAGATAGAAGGATGACCGTCTTTTCTTAACTGTGTCAGCAAAGTAATGTCAAGTAGATAGGCAGGCTTAGTCATTTTACTCAAAACAGTCTTTAGAATAGCTTCCCCAGGCACAGGGGGCCCTGGATATGTTGACCCTTTCAATGGTTCTGTTTGTTTAATGCAACCTTTATCGCTTGGTTCACCCCATTCCTTGGCACTACAAACCAAAGCAAAGTGAATGAAAATTGAGTTGAAGTCATGGCTAATACTTGAGGGGGATGAGAAGTTTAAGAAGTTTACTTGAAATGAACAGCAGCAACTCCTTGGAAGAGGACTCTAGTCTTTGAAGGATCAATGTTGGTATCAACCCAATTTGCCCATGTTGTCATTGCAATCTTGTATGCTTCCATGTGATCCATCTCCTTCACTGTCTTGTTTCCATACTGGAAGTAGTCCCATCTGCAACAATACCAATGTTACTCCAAATACAAATTATTATTTTTTCTACTTTTACGATTTCTTTTATTCAAAGATATTAGAGGTGGCAATTGGGTGTGTTTGGTTTAGGGAAAAGAAAGTACGATTGAAAGCGTCCGGAGTGAGTCCACCAATGGTAGCTATTGAAGATCAAGACATCAGCTCCAAGCCACAACTGCCCAGTACTGATTGAATCAAGCTTCAAAACTTTACCAATTTTTTCATAAGCCATATCCACCAGGAACCCATTTTTCAGCCAGTTAACTGATACCCCATAGTCCTGCAATGTTTTTTAAATTAAAAAAAAATTTGCAAACTTGATATCTATAAGCAGACGAGAATCAATTGGTACATATTTTGGGCAAGTAAAATGAATTTGGGAAACAATACCGGCAATGAAAATGTAGAGAGCAGGCCTCTTGAAGCAAATGTGTAGTTTGGGTTTGGGATTGCAGAATGTAGCATGCAAATGAGTGATCTCCACATATTGTTACTTAATGAATCCCCCACAAAAAGTATCTTCTTGTTCGTATATTTCTCCAGGAAATCAATTCCATTGAACCTAATATCAAATTTCAGCAAAATATATTCAAATTAGAGATAGTGAATGTCAAAAATTTAGAAATGAAATTATTTTTCATCAATAACATAAATAAGAATATATTATGATTACAAATACTCTCTAATAGCTCAGTATTAATTTTAATCAATCACATGATTTATTTTTAAAACAAGAATTTACTTATTTTCTTAATTCTAAGTCATAACAAATTATTTGAATACTTACGTAATAATTAAGCTTTTCTTGTATTAATACACTAAATAATCAGAACAAATCATAATTTTTAAATAAAAATAAAATACTATGTTTCTATAAATAAATAAACTTCCCCTTAGGACCACCCTAAATCCACTCTTCTTGATATGACGTTTCCTTAGATACATCTCCTAAATGAAATAATTGTTTTAGTACAACATTTTTTTATAGACATAATTTAATTTCTTCACAAGTGACAAACTTTAAAAAACATTTAATAACCAAACCAGAAGACCAATCTATGTGTTGTTTTGCCTTTCATTTATGTAGCACAGGTCAATGTTTGGTACAATCCTTAATATAATAATCACATGTTCAAACAAAGATCTCCCTCCATTATATTCCTAAATTTTCTCTCTTTTCCCACGAAAAAAAGGGTCAAATTGTGGTTTTGGTCAGTCCATTATATTCAAATTGGGGCTTTAATTCCTATATTTTAATTTGATTAGGTGTGTAGCCAGCCCCTCTAAAATGAAATATTTTCAACTTAGGCATCTTTAAAATTTATAAAAATTTAAATTAGTAAAGGTAACATTGTACTTTGGCCCCCTTAAAATGATAAAATTTGATTTAATCCTTTAAAATTATAAAGATATAGATATTAAAATAGAGAAATTACATTTTACTATTGTAAAATATAAATTTTAATTTTGGCCCCTAAAAAATTTTCTGGCTTCACCCTGAATTTGATATAATTTAATCACTCCAATTTTTAAATACCATTAGTTAATCCAAATGGTTAGAACGGATAACTATTTTGAATGAAATATTTTCAAGATAAAATTCATATCAATATTTTAATTAGTAATAGTTTATGGTGATGACATTATAAAACAAACAACCAAACTATACCACATTAAAGCAAGTGGACTAAAACATAAATCTAAACAAAGTAGAGGGACTAAAATCAAAATTGACCCAAACAGAGTAATAGCTAAATCATGCTTGCTATAATCTTATTGGTATCCTTAATTTCATGAAATTAAAAAAAATTGAAAGCATTAAAAATAATCGTCCCTTAACGTTAATGATGAGAAAAAAAATAGATTCAATCAAAATTTGCATATGCCCCCGGTTGTATTTATAAATAATAAAAAAACAATGAGAGAAAAAAAATGGAAAGGATTAAGATAACTTTACCTGGGGAGTGCACAGTCATTAGGCTGCCATCTATACTTGAGGTAATTCCGATCAGGTCTGCCATTTTTCTGGCAATCGAAGCCACCGCCGATGAAGGGACAACTCGAAGAATCATAAAGAGGGTTAAAAGAATCGTCAAAAACCCAACTTCCTTGAAAAAAATCACAGCTTTTCACTTCATTTCTCTTCACTTCATACCCCATGTTAAAGCTGCTGTGAATATCTCCATGAACTAAAACTATAGCTAAAGAAAGTAAAACAGCAGCAAGGCAATGGTAGTAACCTAGAAAACCAAGCAAAGCAGCCATGAAAGCATAAGCAAATGACGGTAATATAGCCACTGAAGGTTCTGCATTTATATAAGATAATTTTGTTTTTTTTTTTTTTAAAAAGGGTGCTTTAATTTCAAGGTTTAAATAAGGTAACAGAATCGCTTTGTGTTTATTAGTATTGGCTGGCAGCCAGATAAGGGCATAAATTTTTCAGCATTAGTTTAGGTTACTTCCATCAAATCTAAATTTCAAGAGTTTGGACTGTTTGTTAATTAATTCATTCATTCACAAATGACACAAGTTGGTTGGTTGAAAATTGCAGAATCCAAGCTGTTTGACCATATAATTGCTTGTTTACTTCTTTTAATTAATTTATACCTTTACTAAGTACTGTAATTTCATTCATTATTTGGTTAAACTTGACTTTCAATTTAATTAATTAGAAGTTTAAGGGTGATTATAATAAATGTATAAATTATTTCATTAATAAACCCCCTATATATGTCTTCATTTATGGGTATTAATTAATTAAAATTTATTTATATTATTATTAAATTATTAAAATATATAAATATTAATAGAAAATATTTATTTAAATATTTAAATATATTTTTATATAATACCTAGAACTACCCATAACCTTTCTCGACTATTCTTCTAAATCTAACTAATAAACAGTTTTTTTTTTAATTGTTGAAATCTAATCCCATGTGCAGCTCCACATGCAGCTGTTACTGATTGCGAAAAGTTTTTATTCCTATTTTTTTCTAAAAAATAAATCTTATTTAATATATATTTCCATACTAGGGATAATATAGTTTTTGGACCCTGAACTTAGAAGGTCTATTTTGATTTTTTTTTATTTTTTTGTTCACTTTGGTCCTTCAACTTGGCAACTAAATTTTGTCAAGAGTTGATGATATGATCAATATTACTAGAATATCACCAAATCAGACAAACCAAAAATTGGTCAATATAATAGTTCGAACAAATGGATTGAATTAATTAACTCAGAAACTTCTTAAAATTGGTAAAAATCGAAAAGTGAAGTGAAAATCGATGTTGAACATGTTGAAATGGTTTAATAATTTTTTATAAAATTTTAATTATTTATTTTATTATTTTGATCTGTTGATTAAACTGGTTGAACTGGTTGAATCGAAAACTAATGGTCTGACCTCTTCAACCACCAATTTAGTTATTTAACTATTGAATGTGATATTCTAAAATTGTAGCACATCATCACCCGAAAATTTATATAAAAATTTAAATTTTCAAGTGATGATGTGGCATAATCTCATAATGTCATATCATTAAACTTATTTTTTAAATCTAGGGACCAAAAGAAATATAGGTACCAAAGTGAATCTAATTTTTAAGTTTGGGGCTAAAATTTATATTATTCCTAGTATAACACTAATCTTTTAAATATACAAAAGTTAAAAGCAACTAAACATATTAATGTTCTTCCCATTAGACACGTGGCGGACAGACCATGGGGACATCTATTTGGAAATTTCTAGGTTCTATTCCTAAAGTAAATGTTCATTATAAAATTTTAATTCAATATAAATATGTCATGAAAATAATGAAAATGAGTTTTGACCCATTTGCAACTTTAAGGAAAGATGTAGGTCGAAGTTTTAAAATGATATTATAATTTTGAACATAAATAATAAAATCAATATAAAAATTAAAAAATATATATTAAAATAATACTTTCCCAAATACTTATCACCCATCTTATTTGAAGTTCTTTTAAAAAAACAAAACAAAACAAAAAAATTAGAAATATGAATAGAAAAATAAAAATATTAAAAATATTTTCTTATAGTGTGTTTAGTAGGAAAGATAAAAATTTTATTATAATAAATAATTTTTATTTGTTGTTTAGCAGAGTTAAAAAATAAAATTAAAGAATAATTTTTTTTTGAAATAGACATAATTTTGAATTAACATTCATCTTTTCTGTAGTAAGGAATGACCCTTCAAGTCAAATTGCAAAGAGTGAAATGATTACCTAATCACTAAGGGAAAATGTATGAAACTCTATGTAAGAAAGGATACTTCAAGTCAAATTACAAAGAGCGAAACGATTACCTAGTCACTAAGGGAAAATATATGAATCTCTTTATGATAGAAGTTTGCTTAGTGAAAGATACAATAGACCATTGGGTCATTGATTCTGGAATTACTAATCATGTGTGTTTCTTTACAAAGATTTGATAAGATGAAAGATCTTATAAATAAGAACCTATTGTTACAGATTCGAAATGAGACAAGTGTGACAACTGAAGCAATGAGAAAAGTATATATTTATTTTAGTAATTTTTGGAAAATTATTTAAAAATGTTTTCTATGTATCAAGTTTCAAAAGAAACTTTATTTCATTACATATTTATTTAAAATGACTTGATTGAGACTTTTAATAATACTATTGCAATATTTATAAATCATAAACTTATCTGTAATAGATGTATATTAAATAATCTTTATTTTATCAAACCAAAGATGTACACGCTGCTTGAAACTAAAATTTCAAATAAAAAACCTACAACAATTTATCTATAATATTAATAATCTCTATTTTAGCGGCACTTTTTTGGTCCTATAAGTGCTACTAAAACAATTGCGGTGTTTCAATAAGCGCCGAGAAAACCACGGCTAAAGATAATGCCGTTAAATTTTGCGGTGTTTATGTGGAAAAACGCCGCTAAAGATCATGTTCTATAGCAGTGCTTTTAGTAGAAGCGCCGCTAAAGACCATATCAAATTCAACTTCTTTTTTAATCATCTCATTTACATTCTTATCTTAACTGATCATAAAAAATTTAAATGACCAAACAATGGACACATTTTAAATTGTTTTTGAGTTCAAAAATATTAACAAGAGAACTATTCATAATGTTTGATCAAAACGTTAACATAACCATCTTTGAAAACCCAATCTAATGACTACAGTACATACTCTCTTCTAAAACTCAAATCTTTGAAACTTCTGCCGAATAAACAACATGATGTTCACTATGAGAAACTTCAACTACAAGCATACTACAATAAGTTACTACAAAAGAGTAACTACCTCATATGTTACAATCCCACCTATTGAACATCTTAAATGACTACAATTTTATAATTCTATTGAGAATTGCAAATCAAATCCCTAGACAGAGAGATAAATTACTAGTCATATAATTTCCTCTCAAGTGAGAACTAGGCATCATCATCTCCATCATCATATTTATCAGCACCACTGCCTATATCAGCATTCTCCTCACTTTCATCCCCTTCCCCATCCTCATTAGACATGTTATTTATCATATCTGTAATGATATCCTTCACATCAGCTTTTCTGTGTATTAAATTCAAGTCAAAGTGTATACCTGAGATTATCAAAATCTTATAATTAGTTAAGAGTCGAAGTATCAATATTGTAACTTAAATATTTTTAATGACTGAAGGTAAAACATACCTAGTTGCCGAAGGATATCAAATAATGTTGCCTGCATCAGACAAGAAAACTTCAGCACAAATATCCTAAATTTAATCATTTCGTCTAAGAATTAAACAGAAGATAAAGATAACACTTACAGTGTTGAAGTCCACTTTTTTTTAGAATATCTACAACTACTTCATGAATCTCTTCCCTGCTAGTCTCAGGTGTAGGTTTCTTGCCATTTTTGCTTTTACCTGTCACAACATAAATACAATGGATGTTGAACAAAAAATAATAATAAACTCAAAAACCACTTCAAATATTTCTTTTTCTTTTAAGAATACCCCCGCATAAAAAAGCTCTATACACCAGCATAACAAAAACAGTATAGCTAGTGAAATCTACCTTGTGATTTAGTAGAAACCTTTGCTGATGACTTAAATCTCCACGTTGGGGTGTTTTCATCACTTCTGTAGAGAGAAATTGAAAACAAAATATCAAGCATCAAGCACTCTCGGCCACCAAAAAATGTCAGGGATTAAAAATAGGACAGAGACAAGTAAAAAGATAAAATCAGAGAAAAGTTATCATTCTCAAGCAGTAATTCCCAACTAGATTCTTGCAGCATATCCTTATTTGAGATTTAGAAAGAAAATATGTGAATCTACAAGCCCAACTTTACCTAAACAAAAACATGTATAAACTTTGGTTCCTCCAATAGAGAGAATCTAGCAAACTAAAATTACTAAAACCAAATTGATTAAAAAATGAAGGAAACTAGGAGAAAGGAAGGTGTTGGTGTTTGAGGGTAGGAGCAAGCTGGTTTGATCTTGCTTGGACAGCAAGTGTCGAGCCTTGCTCAAGAAACAATCGAAGAAGAGAGAAAAATTGCAAGTGGAAAAACAGAAAAAAGAAGAGAGAATTTGATGATGAAAATGAACTAAATTCTTCATTAACTTGACAAAAGACATAAAGTCATTACATATATGAGTTAACATTCTCAAAATTAACAAGTTACTACCTAAACTTATACCTAACACCACTAGTTTACCTAGTAACTTGATAAACTTACTTGAATACCAAAAACAAGCTACCTAAACTTGTCATTCATCACCTAATTACATCAAAATGCAGCTACCAACTAAGTTTGATTCAAACTAAAAATACAAAACATTCATTAAAGAAACTAAATGGAACAAGAGAGCTTTAGTTTGCTGCTTGAAGTACGTTCTCTGCATGGCCACCTTTGCATGGGAAGCTGGTTGCATGAGAACTATCTTCAACACTCCTCTTTAGTTTCCATGCTGATAAGACCTAGCTCCATCTTTAATTTTACAAACCTTGACACGTTGAGTGCCTTGGTAAAGATGTCTGCAATTTGCTCCTCCGAATTGCAATGAACTAGCTCGATTTCATGAGCTTGCTCCATCTCCCTTATAACATGCAGTTTGATATTGAAGTGCTTCGTTCTGCCATGGAAGACATGATTCTTTGCAATTGCAATAGCAAATTTGTTGTCACAGTAAATCTCTGTTGCCTTTTCTTGACTTTGGTTTAAATCAGCTAGGATTTTTCTAAGCCATATGGCTTGATTCACAGCAGATGCATCAGCAACATATTCAACTTCTGCTGTTGATTGTGTAACTAAATTCTGCTTCTTAGAACTTCAGCAAAACATACCTGAGCCAATGCTAAATGCATATCCAGATGTGCTTCTCATGTCATCACATGATCCAGCCCAGTCACTATCAACATAGCCTATCAGCTTCATGTTTTCAACCCTTTCGAACAACACACCATCATCAATAGTTCCTTTGATTTATCTCAGCACTCTTTTAGCTGCTTGAAAGTGCTGATCATTGCAGCAATTCATGAATCTGGATAGCACACTAACAGCAAACATGATATCGGGTCTTGTTGCAGTCAAATACAACAGACTGCCAATGAGACTCTTGTACATTGTCTCGCAAACTGGTTTACCACTCCCTTGTCTCGATAACTTCATTCCAACAACTATTGGTGTGCTTGTTGGCTTGCAGTTCTTCATAGAGAACTTATCCAGAACCTTCATAGTAAAGGAACTCTGACTGAGAAAGATTCCTTTTGCTGTTTGCTTCACCTCCATTCCAATAAAGTAGTTCATTCTACCTAGATCAGACATTTCAAGCATCTCCATCATTTTTCTTTTGAAGTATTGCAGCATTATTCTATCTCCTCCTGTCACCAATAAATCATCAACATAGAGTGACACAATGAGCTGTGTTTCAGCTTGATTCCTTTTAACATAGAGTGTTGGCTCACTAGAACTCCTTTCAAATCCCAAACTGACCAGGTATGAATCAATTCGAGCATACCAGGCTCTAGGAGCCTGTTTCAGGCCATACAAGGAATTTCTTAGCCTATACACCAAATGTTATTTACCAGGCATTGTGAATCTTGGAGGTTGCTCAATGTATATCTTCTCTTCAAAAAAACCATTGAGAAATGCAGACTTCACATCCATTTGATGGATTGTCCACTGGTTCTGAGCAGCTACAGCAACCAACAATCTGATTGTATCGAGTCTGGCTACTCGAGCAAATGTTTCAATGTAGTCCAGACCATATCTCTGACTAAAACCCTTCACAACCAATCTGGCTTTCAGTTTGTTTAAGCTTCTATCTGCATTGTACTTTACTCGATAGACCCATTTTACACCAATGGTCTTTCTGTTAGCTGGCTTCTCAACCAACTCCCATGTCTGGTTCTTCTCAATCATGTTGATTTCATCAACCATAGCCTGTTTCCAGCCTTTAGCTGCTTCAGCTTCTTCAAAACTGCTAGGTTCTGCTATAGCAACCTGTGCCCTTTCATAGATTTCATCCAAGGACCTTGTGCCTCTCACAGGCACATCATCAACATCCATTTCAGGACCAAGCTGCTCAAGTTCAGCTTGATTAGGCACCAGGTCTTCTGAAACTGCTTCTGGCTCATTCTTCTCCCAATTCTAGCAAGCCTTTTCATAAAAAATAACATCTCTGCTTACCTGAACTTTGCTTGTCAAGGGATCTAGAATCCTGTAACCCTTTTTGACTGAGCTATAACTCACTAGGACACCTGGTTGAGCCCTTTTTGAGAGCTTGTCCCTCTTTGCTGCTGGTATTTGTGCATAGCACAGGCAACCAAACACCTTTAGATGTGCCAAAAAAGGCTTGAATCCAAACCAAGCCTCGAAAGGTGTCTTGGAAGCAAGAGCTTTGGTGGGAAGGCTATTTTGAAGATAGACAGCAGTGTTTACTGCCTCAGCCCACATGTTCCTGGGCAGTTTCTTCTCAAACAAAAGGCATCTGGTCATATCCATCAGACTTCTGTTCTTCCTTTCAGATACCCCATTCTGCTGAGGTGTGTACACATTCGTAAGCTGGTGTTTGATGCCAGCATCATTGTAGATGGCTTGGAACTGAGCTGAAGTGTATTCAGTGCCATTGTCTGATCTTTTCGATTTCAGCTTGTAACCTATTTCTGTTTCTACAGTAGTTTTGAACTTCACAAACACTTGAGCTGCCTCAAACTTGTGTTTCAAGAAGAAAATCCAACAAAACCTTGTAAAATCATCAACAAAGAGGATAAAATACCTGTTTTTGCTAAGTGATTCAGTCCTCATCGGGCCACATACATCAGAGTGCACCAGCTGTAGTCTTTCAGTAGCTCTCCGTATTGCATTTGTAGGAAATGGCAGTCTTGTCTGTTTCCCCATCTGGCAAACTTTACACACATCATCATGCTCCACTGAGCTGGTGAAGTTCTCAGCCAAGCCCTCACTAGCCATTCGAGCCATTGACCTGAAGTTGGCATGTCCAAGCCTTTGATGCCAGAGCTTGGAATCATTTGTAGAGGTTATGTATGCTGACTTTGAGTCATTTGGCCAATGAACCTCAAAGCTTTTGTCAGTCATTGTGACTGTCATAAGGCTTAATCCACTTGGATCAACAATGTGGCACTGTTTGTCCTTGAACACAACTGAATAACCTTTCTCAAGCAGTTGAGCTATGCTGAGAATGTTTCTGTCAATTTCAGGCACCAATAGCATATTTGGAATGACTTTGTTGCCTGTAGGAGTACATATCAGCACCTCTTCTCTTCCTTCAGCCCTTATGAACTGACCATTTCCAACCTTGACCTTGGTTTTACAACTTTTATCCAAGGTTTTAAACAAGGAGGCATCTGGTGACATGTGGTTAGTGCAACCACTGTCCACTAACCAACCTTTTGAACATTTCTTCTCAGCAGCTAAGCAAGAAACAGCAAAAACCTGTTCTTCTTGATCACTGCTATCTTCAGCCACACGAGCTTCAACCTTTGACTGCTGAAATTGGTTCTGCCTTGGCTTGTTTCTGTTCTTGCAGACCCTTTCAACATGACCCTTCTTCTTGCAGTGTTGGCACACAGCATCTGGCCTAAACCAACATCTATCTTCTGGATATCCTGGCCTCTTGCAATATCTGCAGGGCTGGTCACTGCTCCTTGTAGCATCAGGCTTAGGCCTATTTTTCCAAAGCTTTTTGCCTCTATGAGCATTGGTGCTTGAGGCTTCTCTGGCCTTGGCTTGAAATGCACATTCCTAGTGATCTTCAGTTCTGCTAGCTCTCCTTCGTTCCTAAGCATAGAAAGTGTTAATCAACTCAATTAAAGAGATGCTAGCAAGGTCTCTTGAGTCCTCTAATGAGGATATCTTTGCCTCATATCTCTCAGGCAAAGTGGAGAGGACTTTCTCCACGATTCTTGCCTCATCAAAGTGCTCACCAAGGAGCCTTATGCTGTTAACCACTGCCATGATTCTATCTGCATACTGCTTCACTATTTTTTCTTCCCTCATCTTTAGATTCTCAAAGCCTCTCCTCAAATTCAACAACTGCTGTTGCCTTGTTCTTTCTGTGCCTTGAAACTCCTCCTTAAGCTTGTCCCAGGCCTGTTTTGGAGTCTCACAGGCCATAATTCTGGCGAAGATGGCATCTGACACACAGTTCTGGATGCAGGACATGGCCTTGTGCCTTTTGGTCCTCTCATCAGCATTTGTCTGATCTGAGCTACTGTGGGATTGGCCCTCAGTGGTGCTGGCTCAGCATTTGTGTTCACAACTTCCCACAGATCAAAGGCCTGCAGGTAAGTCTTCATCTTTACCAGCCATATGTGGAAGCCTTCTCCATTGAAGACTGGTGGGGCTGCTGGTGAAAAACTTGAGGAAGCCATTCAGTTTTCTTGGTTTGATACAATAGGTCCACTAAGAATACAACTCTAGATACCAATTGTTGGTGTTTGAGGGCAGGAGTAAGCTGGTTTGATCTTGCTTGGATAGCAAGTGTCGAGCCTTGCTCAAGAAACAATCAAAGAAGAAAGAAAAATTGCAAGTGGAAAAACAGAAAAGAGAAGAGAGAATTTGATGATGAAAATGAACTAAATTCTTCATTAACTTGACAAAAGACATAAAGTCATTACATATATGAGTTAACATTCTCAAAATTAACAAGTTACTACCTAAATTTATACCTAACACCACTAGTTTACCTAGTAACTTGATAAACTTACTTGAATACCAAAAACAAGCTACCTAAACTTGTCATTCATCACCTAATTACATCAAAATGCAGCTACCAACTAAGTTTGATTCAAACTAAAAATACAAAACATTCATTAAAGAAACTAAATGGAACAAGAGAGCTTTAGTTTGCTGCTTGAAGTACGTTCTCTGTATGGTCACCTTTGCATGGGAAGCTGGTTGGATGGGAACTATCTTCAACAGAAAGTCATCATAGGGATGATCAGCTTTCCTAACGTACCAATGCTAGACGCATCAAAACCTATGAACATAGACACAAAGATACAATGTTTTAACCCTCCATATACAAGGGGGAAAAACAAACATTCTTGTCTAATAAAGATACAAGCACTGTTAAGTATGACTCCTATTTTCAGTCAAATTTGAGAAATAATCTTTTAGTTAAACTCTGTTTATTTGTTTCAGTCAAACACTGATTAGTTTAGATTATTTTATTATTATTTGACATATGAATTTAGCCTATAAATAGGCTCTTTTACAACCTTAGTAAATACACCCATTAGATTAGAACTCATAACATATTTACAGAATTTTGCGTTTACGTTTTGAGGGTTTTTTGTTTTTCAGGTTTTCGGGGTTTAGTTTTATCTCCATCTTTTGTACTCTTCATTCTTTTGCCATTATAGTAAAATTATCTTTGCCCGGGGTTTTTATCCTCTTTGGAGGGGTTTTTTCACGTTAAATTTGTGTGTTCAATTTTTCAATTTATTCTGCTATTTTTGTTACTTGTTGCTTAATCGAGACGATCCTAACAAGTGGTATCAGAGCTAGTTAAAAAATCAGCCCATTCAGATATGGCAACAACAAGGTTTGAAATTGAAAAGTTCGATGGTGAGACAAATTTCAATCTGTGGCAAGTTAGGATGATGGCAATTCTAGTTCAATCCGGTTTGAAAAAGGTTGTTACTGGGAAAAAGCTTGAGAATCTAAATAAAACAGAATGGGAAGAGCTTGATGAAAATGCCTTGTCTGTAATCCAGTTGTGTCTCGCGAATACGGTATTACAGGAGGTATTGATAGAGAAGACCTCATCCGCCTTGTGGAAAAGGTTAGAAACTCTTTATGCGACTAAATCTCTGGCTAACCGTTTAGTGTTGAAACAACGTCTATTTACGTTTCGCATGGACGGAGGTGAGCTTCTTAGAGATCACATCAGTTAATTCATTACTCTTTTAAATGATTTAAAGAACGTTGAGGTTCATATTGATGATGAAGATCAAGCTATGCTATTATTGTGCTCTTTACCCCCTTCATACAAGTCTTTCAGGGAGACCCTGATTTATGGTAGAGACAAAATCTCGTTCGAAGATGTGAAGGGTCATTTGTTGAGTAGAGATAAACTCGACAATGAGCTTCATTTGGATAGCAAGGCAGATAGGCAATCTTCCGTTTTGGTAGCATCAAATAAACGAGACAAAATGTGTCGCTATTGTAAAAAGTTAGGTCACGTCAAAGCAGATTGTTATAAACTGCGAAATGAAAGAGCTGCTGAGAGTAACGAGGAAGATGTAGCTGGTGCTAATTTGATCGATGAAAGCGGTGATGATTTCTTGTTAGTGTCAACGAGCGATAACTCCAAGCTCACGTCCGAGTGGATCCTAGATTCGGGATGTTCTTTCCACATGTGTCCCAATAGAGAATGGTTCTCCACATACAGTTCGGTTGAAGGTGGAGTTGTGCGCATGGGAAACGATTCATCTAGTAAGGTAATTGATATTGGTACTGTTAAAATTAGGATACACGATGGGATGATTAGGACACTCTCAGATGTCAGGTATGTACCTGATTTACGAAAGAATCTCATCTCCTTAAGTATTTTAGACTTGAAAGGATGCAGAATCAACATCGAGTCAAACGGCATTAAAGTATCTCGTGGAGCTCTCGTTTTGTTAAAAGGTAAAAGAACTGGCAGTCTTTATAATCTGGAAGGTTCTACAGTGACCGGTGAAATCGGACGTCCCTCATCCGTTACAGAGTCGAAGTCAACTCATTTGGTGTAACACCCCGACCCGTGTCCGTCGCTGGATTAGAGTTACGAGGCATTACCGATCAAAATCTTACCCAAAATTATTATTATTATTATTTTTAACTCAACCACAAAATTCCATTCCATATATATATTATCACATAACCAATTAAAATCAAACATGCACCTTTAATCAAATTTCATTTACTAACCACGTTTCAACAATTCATCCATCTCATTATCATTTACCTAATCAAAATTTGATATCATAAATCAAACATTTATCCAAGCATTTATTTCATTTTAATTTACTAATTATACTACATATTACAAACTTAAGTAATCTACCTGTTTGGATGACTCTTATACACAAAAATTGGGCAAGTATATACACAATACATCATATACATATAATACACATATTATTTTGAAATAGGCTTAAATATAACTATTTTATACAACTATTAACAAATATACTAAACACATCACACTTCCATATAAATAACCGAAATTTGCATAAGCTTAAACATTATATATATATATACCAATTAGATCAAAAATATAAAACCAAGCTTAATCAAAATGAGTAAGCCATTTTCGTATGGCTCATAATCACATATCCCAAAATTAAACATATTAACTAGACTATACATGCCATAGGTTCGAATTCAAAATATATAAAATACCAAAGACGGTCGATAGTGTGATAGACTATGCTGACGATCCCCGAGCTCCTAACGCGACTCCAAAATCTATAAAACAAAGGTAAACAAATACAACACACATTAAGCTATTAAAGCTTAGTAAGTCATAAGCAAAAATTCATATATATATACTTATACTTATTCCATCATTAAGTTAAAATAAACCAAAATCATTTATATATTTATATATATCAAATGCATATAATCACTTAATTTAACATATTCAGATCACCGGCACTTAGCCTGCTAGGTTTATAACCTGATTCATATCACCGGCACTTAGCCTACTAGGCTTATAGCCTGATTCAGATCACCGGCACTTAGCCTACTAGGTTTATAACCTGATTCAAATCACCAATTCCAAACTTGATAATTCAATGATTCAACCGAATACATTTATATATATATCTTTATATTATAGATTCAACTACTACCATCATAATATTTAACTTCCATTATACTTAAATAATATACATTTCACATTCGAACATATTAAAATAATCTAAGCTAATAACTTTGTTCCTTTGATTGAGATCACCGAAGACTTAGCCTGCTAGGCTTATAGCTCGATTCGGATCATAGCACTTAGCACTGCTAGGTTTATAACTGATTCAAATCACCAATTTCAAACTTGATAATTCAATGATTCAACCGAATACATTTATATATATTTGAGTCTATCATCTACATATATAATTACATACTTATAATCAAAACATGAATTTATACTTGTATACTCATACATATTGAATCTAATATATACATCCCTAATTTCATACTCAACTCCATATAAGGTATCATACATGTATATGCGTGCTTGTTCGATCCAAACACACACACACATATATATATATATATATATAAATATTATATATATATATATACCTTTGATTAAAACCAAAAATTATACATGCATTTACCTTAATATATTGAATCTTTTATGAACTTATATAACATTCATACTTCAATTAAGATCAAGAATTTAAATATATATATATTACACACATATATATATTCGTACATTATATAAACACAACCATAACATCTGAACTTTTAATTGAATCCAAAAATTTATACTTTTATATACATACCTATTCGAACATCATATATATATGTATAAGATTCACACATCAACTAACATCAATTTTATACTTTTAGTTATAGCTCATTAATTATAAAATAAATATACTTATATATATATATTGATTTGATAACATGAATTTGCTAATAGACTTACCTCGGATATCAGCGGACACGATCGACTATTCGATTACTTTCGTTTTTCCCCGATCCAAATCCGTTTTCTTCGTTTCTTGATCTAAACATAATCAAATTTAACCTTTTTATTCATAAAAACAGTCAATTAAGTCCAAAAATACATAAATGGAAAAATTACCATTTTGCCCCTAACATTTTACACTTTTTGCAATTTAGTCCTTTTTGCACAAAACACAAAATACACAAAATTTGCCCACACTAAGCTAGGGTTGAATGTTCCTTGTCTTCATAAAAGTCCACACATTTCATTTATTTCACATTTTAGTCTCTAAAAATATTATTTTTGCAATTTAACCCTAATTACTCAATTTCACCAAAATTTCCAATACAAAACATATTAATCTAAAACATATCATTCATTATTCATTATCAAACATCACAAAACACAATTATTCATCAATGGCATAGCTCAAAATATTCATCAAAATAAAAAATTCAAGCATGGGTCGGATAGTACTCGAAGCAACGATCTCAAAAACATAAAAATCATCAAAAACCGAACAAAATCCATACCTTAATCCAAGCTTGAAAGTGCCGAATGAAACAAAGCTTTAAACCCTTTTATTTTCTTCCCAATTCGGCCAAAAAAAAGATGAAGAACATAAAAATACATAAATGGGAAATTACCATTTTGCCCCTAACATTTTACACTTTTTGCAATTTAGTCCTTTTTGCACAAAACACAAAATACACAAAATTTGCCCACACTAAGCTAGGGCTGAATGCTCCTTGTCTTCATAAAAGTCCACACATTTCATTTATTTCACATTTTAGTCTCTAAAAATATTATTTTTGCAATTTAACCCTAATTACTCAATTTCACCAAAATTTCCAATACAAAACATATTAATCTAAAGCATATCATTCATTATTCATTATCAAACATCACAAAACACAATTATTCATCAATGGCATAGCTCAAAATATTCATCAAAATCAAAAATTCAAGCATGGGTCGGATAGTACTCGAAGCAACGATCTCAAAAACATAAAAATCATCAAAAACCGAACAAAATCCATACCTTAATCCAAGCTTGAAAGTGCCGAATGAAACAAAGCTTTAAACCCTTTTATTTTCTTCCCAATTCGGCCAAAAAAAAGATGAAGAACATGGCTTTTAATTTGTTATATTAAACATATATTAACATTATTATTAATTTACTATATTAACCTTTACTAATATATATATAAAACATATATAATAAGGTTACATTAGTCCTTTGCCACCCACTAACTTACATAGTGGCTAATTGCATCATAACACCTCTAAATTATAAAGACAACAACAATTAGGCACCTTCATATTTAACCATTAAATTTTTATTTTATGCGATTTAATCCTTTTATTTAATCGGACACTCAAACGGCGAAATTAAAGCACGAAATTTTCACACTAGTAAATTCACACATAATAAACACAGAAAATAATATAAAAATATTTTTTTCTAATTCAGATTTGTGGTCCCGAAACCACTATTCCAATTAGAGTCAAACCGGGTTGTTACATTTGGAGCGGAGGCAACTTGGTCATAGGAGGGAAAAATGTATGATCGTTTCATTGAAGAAAGGTTCTCTTTTGGATGCAGGTTTTGAAAAGTTAGGGCATTGTGTTCATGAAAATCAGACCCGGGTTAGTTTTGATTTGGTAGTGTACAAGTCAAAGGCTAGAAGTCTTCCAGTTTCTAAGCATAGATTCGACTCAGTTAATTCCCTGCATAGTTCAAGATAGGCTCGTGGCGGGCTTTGGCAAAGATGGCGTTGTGGAAATATGAGTCAAGGTGGAGATTTGTTAAGTATGACTCCTATTTTCAGTCAAATTTGAGAAATAATCTTTTAGTTAAACTCTGTTTATTTGTTTTAGTCAAACACTGATTAGTTTAATTTATTTTATTATTATTTGACATATGAATTTAGCCTATAAATAGGCTCTTTTACAACCTTAGTAAATACATCCATTAGATTAGAACTCATAATGTAACACCCCTTACCCGAGACCGTTGCCGGAGTCGAGCACGAGGCATTACTTAACTTATCTTACTAATTCGGAGCATAAAAATTTACTTTTGCAAATTATTTTCACTATTTACAGCAAAGCTGTCCAACTGCGCAACAGTCACTAAATTAATTATAACTTGAGCTATGGAACTCAAAATTTAACTCCGTAAATTTTCCTTGAAACTAGACTCATATATCTTCCTACCATAAAATTTTTAGAATTTTTGGTTCAGCCAATTAGTACAGTTTATTAGTTAAAATCTCCCCTGTTTCACCATTCGACTATTCTGACCTCTTGTTACTAAAAATAAGTTTTCTCACTGTAGAATTTTCATATGCTATTCCCACTTGTTCCTACAGAAAATAGACTCATTAAGGAATCTAAGCATATAAATTTCAACTCATAACCATTTTTTTATAATTTTTAATTATTTTCTAAACTCAGAACAGGGGACTCCAAAAATAGTTCTGACCTTGTCTCACTAAAATTCACATATCTTAAAATATAAATTTCCTTTTGCTACACTGTTATTTTTCCATGAAAATAGACTCAACAAGCTTTAATTCCAAATATCATTCATCCTCTAATTCATTTTATACCATCCTAGGTGATTTTTCAAAGTCATGTCACAGTGCTGTCTGAATTCTGTTTCTTTGCAAAATTTTACCCTTTTATGATTTCCATTCATAGTTTATCACCTAAACTTTTATAACAACAAACACTTCCATACTTAACCATTTTAGCAACCATTCATCATCAAATACTTACACATCATTCTTTAGCAAGATCATAAATACAAACATTTAGAGTAACTAAATCCCTATACATGCCATAACTCAAACGTGTTTCGACATAAAATACCGAGCAGTTGTGGTTGATAGTGTGGACGATCTCCGACTTCTTTAGGATCCTTGAAGTAGCCTTGTAATACTATAAGAGAAAGAGAAATAAAAGACATAAGCATAAAGCTTAGTAAGTTTACTAGCAAATAAATAACAATATTTAACTTAAATAATTAAACTCAATGTCTATATCTCTAGTTTACTCTTTAGTTAATCTCATACTAGTTCTCTTACTTGTTTACTTAGAATACTTGTGTGCATAACTTACTCATCTCTTGCTGCATCGTTGAACATCAATTGATAGTATAATAAGTTCTTAACTCTTATAACTTACCTGAGCTTGCTATTTATGCTTTAAACTGAACTTTCATGAATATGATTCGCTTATTAGCCCGTTGAGCTACATTGGAACAATAAGGATACTCGGGTCTCTTCTGATAATAACATGCCAAAGCCATGTCCCAGACATGGTCTTACATGGGATGTTCTCATGTTGGTGCCCATGCCATGTCCCAGACATGGTCTTATAGGGGACCTCTCATCTCGATGCCAACGCCATGTCCCAGACATGGTCTTACATGGGACCTCTCGTCTTGGTGCCCAAATGTCATGACATTCGCATCCAGTACCATCCTTATGTATCAACGGGATTTTTTAATTTTAATTCTCTATCATTTCATACTTGGATCAACATTAAATAAATTCATAAAATAAATGCATAATTTCTGGAAAATAACAATATTAATAATAATTATTGAAATATTGTATTTATTTACCGTAAACTTACCTCGGTACCAATTATAGCCAAATTCACCAACTTAGTCTTCAACTTTATTCTTCCCTTTGTCTAACCTCGAGTTTCGTACTTCTTGATCTAAAATAGTAAATTTAACTTATTTAATAATCACATTAATCAAAACAGCCCTCGACTCTAACTTTTCAAAATTACAATTTTGCCCTAAACTTTACATAATTACATTTTTGCCCCAAGGCTCGGAAATTAAACTTCATCTCTTATTCTTATGTTTTATAACATTCTGAACAATTTTCCTTCTATGGCAATATCAAATTCCCACTCTAACATGTACTTATGAACATTAGGTATTTTTACCGATTATGTCGTTTTACTCGTTTTCACTTAAAATCGCTTAGCAAAATTGTTTAACATAATTTCTAGCTTCATATTCTATCATAAAAATCAAAATAAACACTTTTCACCTATGGGTATTTTTCCAAATATAAACCCTAGGTTAAATTATTGCTAGAATAAGCTAAATTAAGCTACCGGGATCTCAAAAACGTAAAGAACATTAAAAACGGGGCTTGGGATCACTTACTATGGAGCTTGGAAGCTTGAAAACCCTAACTATGGCTTCCCCCCTTGCTGATTTCGTTCATATGAAGAAGATGAGCATAATTTGCCATCTTTTTCCCTTTTAATTCATTTTAATTACTAGATTACCAAATTGCCCCTAACTTAAAAATTTTCTATTTCACTTATCTCATGTCCATTTTTGTCTACCAAGTTACCAATGGTATAATTACCATATAAGGACCTCCAATTTAAAGTTTCATAACAATTGGACACCTCTAACATGTAGAACTCAACTTTTGCACTTTTTGCAATTTAGTCCTTTTGACTAAATTGAGTGCCCAAACGTCGAAATTTTCGAACGAAATTTTCACGAAATCATTTTGTGAAATTGTAGACCATAAAAATATAAGAAAAATAAAATTTTTCTCATCGGATTTATGGTCCCGAAACCACTGTTCCGATAACCTCAAATTTGGACCATTACACATAACACATTCAGAGAATTTTATGTTTACGTTTTGAGGGTTCTTTGTTTTTCGGGTTTTCGGGGTTTAGTTTTATCTCCATCTTTTGTACTCTTCATTCTTTTGTCGTTATAGTAAAATTATCTTTTCCCGTGGTTTTTTATCCTCTTTGGAAGGGTTTTTCCACGTTAAATTTGTGTGTTCAATTTCTCAATTTATTCCGCTATTTTTGTTACTTGTTGCTTAATCGGGACGATCCTAACAAGCACAATAACTCATGCAAGTGCAATCAAAATAGCTAACCTTATCAAAGTGAAAAGCTTACCAGAATCCATGAACCATGACAAAGATGATAATGAACAAATCGCAAGATTCAAGAAAACAAAAAGGTCCAGAGAAACTAATAATAACCAAAAGCAAAGATAATGCCCATAAACACAAAGAATCAACAATCCATGTTAGATAATTCATTACTAGGCAAGTGAAACATAATTTATTTTGAATCCAAAAATATTCATTGGTAATATCACTTAAATCTGTAATCAAATCAAATATATATTTCTAAACCAACTAAAAAAAATACTATAGAAGGACCAGTACAAAATAAGAAAAACCACACCAAATATTTTGAAAAACTTGAATGAACAAATAACATTAAATAATTTCCACATGAATGGACCAAAAAATAACAATGAGGTAATATCTATATTAACAATACAAATCAAAGGAATCTAAAAACAGACAATACAGACACAGCGGCCAGTGGGTAAGGTTTGACAAAACCAATTTAATGGAGATGCAAGGATGTCTTAAGAACTTAAACTTAGATCAGCCAAGACTAATTACTAACCCTTAAAAAAACAAATTGACAATTCTAAAACCTTATTCTTATTGGCAAAAAAAATTATCAATTTTAAAGATATCATTAATGAATGATAAGTCAAATTATAACACATTCGACCAACATAGTATAAAAAACCTTAGAAATAAAAACAGAACTTCAGCACCAAAGGATATATCATTTGTTCTTAGGTTAATGAAAGCCAAAAATTAGCATCACTCTAATCACAACAATTTTAAACTTGGCATAGGCAAGGAGGTAAAAATTATACACAACAAAAGGAAGCTTGAACAGAAATAAAATGGAATCAATGAATTAAAAAATACAAAATGGCACATCAATACAAGCATTATCCAACTATCATAGATGCATAAAATCGATAACATATACATATCTAAAAATGAACCAAAACCAAACAAGACAAACATTGGCGTTTTCGGTTAGCGCCACTAACGTATAATATTTGTAACATTTTTGGTCCAAACGCCACTAAAAACGTCGCTAAAAGCTTAATTTCCTTTAGTGAATTTTTCACTCTAATAAGACGTACCTTTGGCATTTGAGACTTTGTTATATTAACCAAAAAAGAATCACTGGATTTGTGAAAGATGACACCTTAAATTCGCTTAAGGAAGTTGATCTTTCACAATGTAAATCTTGTTTGGAAGGTAAGATGAATAAGTGATCTTGTAATGAAAAAGGAACGAGAGCCTTGAAACCTCCAAAATTTTTGCACACTAACATATGTAGCCTCATAAACATCAATGCAATAGGTGGTTATAAGTATTATGTAACATTTATTGATGATTATTTCAAATGAGTATGTGTACCTAATACACCACAAGAGTAAAACCTTAGATAAATTAAAAAAAATTCATGTGAAAATGGAAAAATAATTAGGTTTACCTATTAAAGCATAGTATTATGTAGCCTCGTTCTCCTAATGCAGTAGCTGAGACGTATAGGTAGTTGACTCGATACTTATAGGGTCCGAAAGGTCCTATTTAGAAGGTGGTATAGTTGTTGCAGGGACTGCAATATTTGTAGCATTTTCTATGATTGGTGGTGAAGGGGACATTGCTAACGAATGCTAAATGAGTGACCTAAGCTGCTGTCAATGGGGGGTGATGAAGAGACTATTATTTTAAGATATTGTTCCTGTTAGAACAATGGTAGCAGCAATAAGCAAAAAACATCACAGCAGCATGGTTGGCCAATTTTCACCACTCCTCCTTGGACTCCATGCTGCAAATACAAATCATTCATCAAGTTTTAAGCTTGGTAGTCCTTAGATTCTTTGTTTCAAGCTAGCTCTGCTCAAGCAATTCATTTTCAACCTTGGCTTCATTCTCAACCAAATCTGACTTACACACTTGACTATCCCAGTCTTTTGTGCCAAAGATTTGTTCATCAAATGATGTATTCTCCTCATTCACAGCCTTAGTTGACAACACATCTTGCCTTGTTCCTTTGTTCACTACAATCCTGTTTCTTCTTGCACAAACAGTTCGTGAGTATAGTTTGCTTGCCTTCATTCTGCCATTTTGGCTTGCACCCACTCGAGCTTGCATTTAGACCGTCTGCCACTTCGACTTGCAGTTTGATAGGCTCACACTTTGACAGGCTCACACTTTGCTTGCTGTCTTTAGCTAGTGTCTTCAATAGGCTCGCAACTATATAGTGCTTTCACTTTTAGATAAGCTCGCACCACTTGCTGAGCTCATATCTCACACTTCTCGCTAAGCTCGCAGCTTAAGCTTGCGGCTTGCATATTTTTGCTAAGCTTTCAGCTTGCACATCGGAAAGCTCACATACTTTCGTTGAAACTCCTCCTTCAACTATTCAAGCTTGTTTGGGAGTCTCACAGGGTTGAGCTGTTGTTGTCTTCTCTACAAGTAGTCCTTAATGACATGCTTGTGCTTTGACAGCTTCTTTCTTTTTAACAAGCAGCGGAAGTAAAATCAATGGCCCTCTAAGACTTAGGCTCATGATACCAATTGTTGGGTTTTTGACAGCAGCAAAAGAAGAGAATAGAGAGTACAGAACAATGAAGCAATACATTTATAGTCAAATGTGCAACAAGGGAGCTTATGGCTGATAGCTCATTTTGCTCATTCATTCAACTAGAAAAATAATACATTTATAGTCAAATACAGCACCAAATACTACCTACTGCCACTAAGGAGCCTACTAACTTGATAAACATTGCTTGTACACATAAACAAGCCACCTAAACTAGTCATTCAACACCTAATGCATCAAGTTGTCATCAGCTTATTCATTTTCAACTAGTTTGATTACAATGAAACTAAACAAAAAACCTTGCTGTTACAGCAAGCATACGTGTTGCAGCATGTTTACAAGCTGCATGCACTTAACCAAAAACATCATAGCAGCATGGTTGACCAATTTTCACCAAATTTTTTTTTGAATCCACACTTTTTCATTCAAAATTTGAAAATATATAGAGGTTACAAAGTTAATTGAATAGTTACCTAAACACTTAACTGCTCCCACTACTTTGTCTAATAGCTAACTTATGAAATACATAAAAACAAAGCTGATAATGTCAGCTATTACATCCATCAAATTCAAATCCAAAAATCTACTAACTTTAGATATCAAGTTACAAGCCAACTTGATCAAGTTATAAAAGAACTAAAAGAAACAAAATGACTAGTTTAGGTGGCTTGTTTATGTGTACAAGCAATGTTTATCAAGTTACTAGGCTACTTAGTGGTAGTAGGTAGTATTTGGTGATGTATTTGACTATAAATGTATTGTTTTTCTAGTTGAATGAATGAGCAAAATGAGCTATCAGCCATAAGCTCCCTTGCTGCACATTTGTGAGCAAGTAAAAATATTTCTTGCATCTTGCTTCATTGTTTTGTGCTCTCTATTCTCTTCTTTTGCTGCTGTCAAAAACCCAACAGTTCCGTTGCTGTTGTGTCGTGACATAGAATTTTGTCGTGTCAAGTGGCTTGGGATTTTTTTTCGCTTCCTTTGGTGGACTTGATTGTTCGAAACTTGTGTACCCTTTAGGACGTGTTGGTGGCGGGGGTTAACTGGACTGTGTTGTCTGGTGTTGTCTTGTGGCGTCTCTGGAAGCAGCAGAACCAGTGTGTTTCTGCTATTGGTCGAGGCTGTATATGTGATGTTATAAAGGAGTTTATCATGGGCTAAGAGTATTATGGCTGCAGGTTTTGGAGATCGAGCTCGGGGGTCAGCGGTTAGCTGACGTTGGTTGGGTAGCACCGGTTGAGGGTTGTACTAAGGTGAATTGTGATGGGGCCGTGAATATTACAAGCTGCGCTGCTTCGATCGGGGGTGTCTTCCATGATTGGGTTGGTCATTTGGCTCATGGGGTTTAGTCGGTTTATTAGCATTTTATATGTAATAAGCAACATTAGGCATGGATAGAATCAATGTTGGTGAAGTTATCAATAACATGTTAAATATTTTGAAACACATGCCAATCATAGTAATGCTTTTATTTAATTGAATGAAACATTTAATCCAATTTTGATATATATAATATTTAAATGCTTTAGTATATTTAAAAACTAAATTTATATGTGAACCGGCACAAAAAATTCAACTATGATGTTCATAGTTATAAATTTTAAAATTCTGCTAAAAGATTTTTAATTTAATAATATAATAATTATATAATTATAAATTTATTGTTATTTCTTTGCAAAGGAAAAGAAAAAGATGAAACCTAATTATTACAACAGCCTGTTTCATATCAAAATAAAGAACTTAAATTTTTAGTAGGCATGGATGAAAAGCAAGAGTTTGAACTGAGTTTAAGGATACTGCCTCAAAAATTTAGAAAATTAAAGAAAGATATCCTTAAAAAGAAACAAAAAGAAGGATAAAGGAAAATGAAAATGAAGAAAACAAAAAAAGAAAATTGCAAAGTCAGATTTGATTCTAATTTAAAAATCCTTGGAAGAATTTGTGATTGAAGATGATCTTTTAGAATTAAGAATCAAAAGAAAAGAATGGGGATGACTAGATTCAATTATTGAAAATTTTGTTTTTTTTAAAAGAAGATTGTTGACAACTCTAGACAACGTCATTGCCAACATGTAATTCTACAACATCTTAGACATGTTCAAAACAACTTGTAAATTGTAATCATTTGTACATTTCCCCTCATGGACGAACTTGGTCGTAATGTCCTATCATCCTCCAAAAATGAACTCTCCCGATATTTCTCCCATGTTTTGGAATGTTCGGGGAGGTATTCCATGCATGTAGGTACACCCAAGCAAGCTATCAAGCTCTACGACTCTTCACCTTAATGGTTTTTTACCATTTCTGTTTCTTTGTAAACCATTTATCCATTAATTCCTAATGGTTTAGCTAAGTCTTTTTTTTTTTTTGTTAATGGGACTTACCTAAAATCAAATCTCTTTAGTGTCACTTTTAATTGTTAGGTACATCGTCAATTGTAACTTAAGAAAAAACTAATAGGATATTATAATTTACTTTATTTATTGGCATGCTTAACTGATGAATGTTGATTTTTTATTTATATCTTTTTATGGACTTAGAGTAATAAATCTCAAAATTATAATTGGAAAAGAGATTAGATTAAGTAATGTTGATTCTCAAGAGTCCTAGTGTGACCTACTTGGGTTTGTTGAAATGATAGTAACTTTGAAGAACTTAAAGTTAAGGAAGGACTCTTTTGATGACCTTCAATGCGATCATTGATTCCTTATAAAAAAAAGATTTATTTACCACTAGAAGTTCATGTTGAGAAGATCTTTATCACTTTATTCTATATTAAAAGTTACATAAAAAGCTATTTTTGAGAAGATAGTGATACACATTAATGGCACTTTAGCAAGTCATTAAACGTCTATTTAAGTGAAGGTTTGTTATTGGTACCGTATGTGTATGAGAAACTTATTTTTGTGTAAATTTATTCTAAGCAAGGTGTTCTTACTTTTTAGGTTGCCACAAAAACAATCTTAATAGAAAAGTGATTTAAATTGTATATAAAAGTGGGATTACAAGTTATTAAATGAATTAGATTTAAATCATATGGGAAGGTAAAAAGCTTCAATTAATCAATGAATTTCTTACCTTCCCAACCAATTGTTTGTTCCTCCAAAAAGTTGTTCAACATTTGGACCTTACCAAATTAACACCTAATCCATGTCTCATCATCCAAAAGTCATTCAATTTATCACTAGCTCTCCTCGCTTTAGCCTCGCTAATATTTTTTTTATTTTTTATACAATACCTAAAATTATCTATAATTTATCCAATTATTAAATAGGAGGATAAATACAATTCAGTATACTCAAACTCACGTCTTTTTGCATTGGCCAACCAAGCTAAGACTAAATCGGCCAATTTCTCTTTTATTTGAGAAAAAATATAATTGTACTATTTAGGCTGGAAAAAGTATATTAGATTGGTAATATTTGATATTTTTTATATTATTGGATTAAAAACTGATAATTCTATATAATTGGACTAATAAAAGCTCTAATCAATGTTGTGTGTGCGCTGCTGGTCCCAAATTTGATTCTCTACTCGTGTTATTTTTTGGACTTGGTTTGAGTAAATTATTCAATTTCAAACATACAAGTGTCGTTGCAAGACAAGGGTAACAAAATTTGGATCCGTATCATTTTAAGTGTTTGATAAAATCTTTTAACTTGTGTTGTCGGGGTGGTACCCAGGTTTTGACATATGCAATAGTAGAATGGGAGAAAAATGGCTGTGTAAATGTTAAATTTCCTTTTACAACACAATTTATTAGCTAAGAAAGCAATTTATAAAACAATGAAAGATTAATTACACCAACGTCCCTCCCTGGGCATTTGTAAGTAATGCGTAGAGGATTTCATTCCAAGAATCAGGGACTCCAGCAAGACACCAGTGGCTACAATCGTTTCCCTCTTTTCCGAAATAAACAGAAGGATGCCCATCTTTCCTCAGCAACGAAAGCGTTGTTATATCCAGCAAAGTAACACCCTTCGACATGTTTTTCAACACTTGCTTCACTACGTCCACTGCTGGTGGCAATCCTCCTGGATACGTTGTTCCATTTAACGGGGTTGTCTCGCCTTTACAGGTTGCTGAAATTGAACCATTCCATTGCCTGCCACTGTCACAAATTCACCCCCAATATTTGTTAATTAGAAGTGATTCATCGAAATATTGAAACACTATGTTGACTGAACTTCAGGTGAAGTGACATTAGCTAAAGTGCTTACTCGTAATGGGTTGGAGAGATGCCTTGAAAATAGACTTGTGTCGTGCGAGGGTCAACATTGGAATCAACCCATTTGGACCAAGTAGTTAGTCCCACTTTGAAGGCTTCCAATCTATCCATATCCTTCAATATCTTTCTGCTCCATTCAATGAAATCCCATCTGTTTCAACACACCATACCCATAAAAATTGGAGAACAAAAATGAGTCAAAATTTATCTAAAATATCACTTTAAAAGATGTTTTGAAATTGGCCAAGGGGGACAGCACTTTCCTATATAGTACTAATATAGATGCTCATCATAAACATGTTAAAAATGGAATGAGAGACAAAACATAATTAAATTTTGGAAAATGATAAAAGAAAGGCAAAAGTACCGTGGAGCCCCTGTACTACAATTAAATTGTATTTTGTCTCTTTTATTGAAAAAATGGGTAAATTAATCCTTATATGTTAAGAGCAAATTAGCCATTTCTGTTAAAAATTTCTCCATTTATACTATTATAAAATTAGCGTGGTTGATGAAATAATCAGACAGTGCAATGTTTACCTCATGTTGATATACAAGGACTAGTTTTTAACAATACAAATGAGTAAAATTTTTAATAAAAGGACAAATTATCTTTAATCTAATATATATGAACTAATTTACTCGTTTTTTGAGGAAAAAAAGGACAAAATATAATATAACTCCTAATATAATGGTCTCTATAGTACTCTTACATAAAAGAAAAGGAGACTTACGGTTGATTTTGTCCTTTGGTTGTATGAAGCCACCAATGCCATGTATTGAAAATGAGGACATCGTATCCTTTCCATGAATAATCCCCATTTTCAATTGAATCCAACTTTAATACAGTGCCTATCTTTTCTTTCACGAGATCAACAAGATACACATTGCGGGAATACTCCAACGATATTTCATACTCCTGCAATATATATATATATCCATTATTTTTATTTTAATTATAACTCTCGTTAAACTGCTAAAATAATGTTTATATATTAAAAATTATTTATTAATTAAACAAATAGTGGAACTCACCGGTAAAGCAAAAGTAGAATGGTTGCCTTTGCTCATTAAACTGTATTTGGATAGGGGCACAGATGCATGAACCATGCATAACAGTGATTGCCACATATTCAAGCTTATTGAGTCCCCAACAAACAAAATTTTTTTCCCTTTCATCTTCCTCAAGAAATCCTCACCATTAAATCTGCATTATCATTCAGCAGCAATGTTATAATAAAAATAAATAAATATTTATTTATTTATTTTATAGGAAATATCCATTATGGGTTTTCTTTTTCCCAAAAATGTCCATTATGTCTACCATTTACTATTTTTTGAATCTCATACATTGCTTAGGAAAATATCCCATATAGTCCTTGTAAGAAAATTTTTCTTAGTTGATAAAAATACAAAAATAAAATAATTGTAGAGAAGAATAATGCCTTAATGACTCGTTTGGTTACTTATGTAATAACATAAAATAATTAGGCATAAAATAAAGAATGATTAATCTAAATTTAAACTTGAAATTAGTCTAAATTTAAACTTGAAATTAGAAAGATGAATAAAAAACTCTTATAAAAATAAAATCTCTTCAAAATAAGCAAAAAAAAATATTTTCCTACTAATTCATATATTAAAACATAGTATACTATGTTTTTATAAAACCAACTTTATTAAAAATTAAAATTAATTGTTGAAATAAATTTTTATACTTATAGTCAAGAAATAGAACAACTTTTCATAACTTATCAATATAATAATTATTATTATTTTCATAAAAGTGGATAATCTGGCAGCAATAATTCGTCCCCATACATTCTGATATGTCATATATACATATACATATATATATATATATATATATATATATATATATTCCTCTATCTTTGGATACCTAGCAAGAACCTGTCGTTTTGTTTATGATTCGTCATTTTCTTGTCGGTATATATTTTGTCTGATGCTGCTAACTCATCTTAAGAAATTTCGTCGTTTATTATTTAGTTTTCCAAAAAAAACTAAAAGATATCCCAAATTAAGCAAAAATAACAAGGTAATAAAAGTAAATGTAGGGAATTTAAAAAAAAAAAAAAAACCTTGGCAATGAACAAGCAGTAGGCTTCCATTTATAATGGAGGTAGAATTGATCAGGTCGTCCATTAGCTTGACAATCAAATCCTTTAGAAATAAAGGGACAATTGGAAGTGTTGTAAAGAGGGTAAGTATCATCTTCTATCCAACTCCCTTCGAAAAAATCACAGCCGCCATCCACTTCAGATAACTCAACTTGGTTGAGCCATGAAACCAGAAAAATCAATGCAAAAGCAATACTGCAAAAGCTCATTTGATATCCATGGCGGTACCCCATACTTTTTTAGAGACAAAAAGCCGTAAGGGTGCTGCAGCACAAAGAGTTAAATATATATACTCCTTTGGTAGTGTCTGTAAGAGGGCTGTAAATAAAATTATTGCCGTTTTCTGTCTTGATTTCTTTCCTTTGGGGGGTTTAACTTTAGAGATATAAACCATTTTAGGCTGAATTCGTTATGGAAAGGATATTTAACGTATTATTAAATGGTGGATTCTTTGTCAACTCAGCTTAACCTAGTTAAAAAGCCAACATTAATTAATTCAAGATATCTACTTATATAATAAAAAATATTTTATCATAAAAGATTCGAATGAATATTTTTAAGAAAAATAAATTTTATCGGCATTTTCAAGTTATTTCTTTTACAACACTACAAATTTTAATGTTCGTAGCAATTGTATCTAAAATTATAGAGTAAAAACACTTAATTAAAATTGTACCTTTTCAATTAGCTTAGAATGAATACTTCGACTGAGTAGTTTTCTCCGCTATCCTTAAACTCATGTTATTAAGTGTAGGCTCAGTTCGAATCAAAAAAATTTTCACAGAATTATCAATAGGGTAACTTCATAATTTCTCTAAACTTCTGAACCAAATTGTAAATAAAAAAAATATCTCCAGAAATATTTTGAAATAAAAAATAATGACTCATGCCTCTCTTCATATAGGGAAAGCTTAGAGAGTTTAATTGTCATCAAACTTAATCACTTTAATATTAAATTAATATAATACTTATCAAGATAAATATTAGATTAAATTTAACATTAAATCTATTAAATTAATAAAATATCTATCTACAAGATAAATATTAAATCCAATTTAATACTAAGATAATCACTTTAATATTAAATTAATAAAATATTATTAAGATAAGTATTAAATTAAATTAAATTAAATATTAAATTTATTAAAATAATATTAATTTTGAAATAGTTAACTTGAAATCAAATTATATGATAGAGTCTCAATAGGAGTGTGATTCTTCCACTACTCAACCGTCGAAGAATCGTTGTCGTTGACCACCAGAATATCAGTATTGTAGTCACCGACACCGCTGTGCCCAATGGTGTAATAGTAAGGCGACACCCTCATGGCACCCCTGAACCGGTTCAGTTCGGGCAAATGACAGTTCGATTGATCCAGTTCAGCCACCGGTTGGATTGTTGGCACTTGGTTCGACCAATTTTGGGTCTCGGTCTCGGTTTTTGGTTCTTGGTTCTAATTTTTAATCTCAAGTCTAATTTTTAAGTCAAATTACCAATTGAGCCAATTGTCTGACTTGAAAATTAATTTTCAAAAATATTATATTTATTTTAATTAATTTGATTAATTTAATTTTACTTGATTAGAATTAATTTTTCCCAAAAGTCACCGAGATTTTCCAAAATTATTTTTTATTAAAATTCTTTAATAAAATTCTCTAGTTGAACAATTCTTGCAATTGTCCAATTTAATTTCACATCGAGTAAATTGATTAAATTAAATTATTTCTAAAGTTGTAGAATTTTCTTCCGATTCAAATGAACTCGATTTAGCTTTTATTGAGTTAGCGGAGGGACCAATCGAATATATACAATTAAACTCTAGTAATTGCAATTATGTATAGAAGTATCATTCGATAATTCACAATTTACTTAAATCATGGAGTCAGTCTAAAAGAAGTAATATGATTGAAAACTCCTTAATGTATACTCTTCACGAAAGCAATTCATTCAACTACTTTATCCAATAATAACCTCATCATGTGTGAGTTACCCTCATATGATATAATTAATTCCTTGAAGTTAAGTCTATTCACTTAATACAATCTTATTTGATCTTATTGTCACCATTGTGCCTTCTTAATGATTATTATAATCATTGTTAACAAATTACTATGATAAATTGCTCGTTCGAGAACAAGTAAACAGTGATCATATTCCATATTTATCAATCCACATAATACCAATGAGAGAATATCGTTAACTCTTTAATCAAGTTACGAATTTCATTGTTGCTAGTAAAGCCATACCATACACAATCCATGTACCCAACACACCAACTATGGACTCAATCATTTTTAGAGTATAAGCTTCCACTTATATCAAAGCACCATGAGTTATATATGCATGGCTAGTGACTAACTCAGGATTTAGGTAAATCACACTATAAATGTCATAAGTGAATTAATTCACAAATAGATTTAAAATTAATTTAACTTGGGTCAAGTTTAATATATCATTCTTCCAATGAGTACATCCATGTTTTTATCCGTGGAGTCAATAGCTCCGATAGTAAAGACTAGTCATCTCTCAAACTGAAATTGTAAACGACATAATAATCCCTTTAGGTATTTGAATCAAACACCCACTTTGATTCTTTTACGGGATTATAGACTTGATTAGATATTTATTTACTAAAGTAAGTTGCCTTTCTCGCAATGTAAACATTCTTACAATGTCACTTATCATCAATTTGAACTTAAACAATCAATGAACTAATATTTGCTTATCACAATTTTGTCATGCGGGCAAATCATGAAAGAAAGAAATACAAAAGATATAACGTTGAAATGTGAAATTAATTTTATTTATTTATTTATCGTTCAAATACATAGAAAATAGTTATATGTTTACTACAACATGAAGACTAAATTTCAAATATAAGGAGACTAGATTTCAAATGTATAAAATAAACAAAAATTTAGAGCCTACTTTAACATTCAAATTTTCACTTTATAATTTAGTACAAACAAATTATTAATCCAACACAAAGCAAGGAAACATACTATGGCCATTAAAAGCCACCCGAGATATATGGAACCTTTTAATCATTAATATATATTAAATCCTTTTAAAAAAATTGGGACAAAAATTAAAATTATATTAAAATTTGATATCTCTATTATATATAAATGTTTAATTGAGTTGGTCTTATAACTCAACTCGACATCAACTTTGTTAAAAAACATTATTTAAAAATAGGGGTGGAGGTATTTGAAGCAGGGGTTCAACAATTGCAAAATGCACTGGTTGTTCAATTCATTGGGAAAATATCTAATCTTGGGCAATTTCAGCGATTAGCAGGAATGCTTTGGGGAAAAAATGGCATTATTGAGGTGAAGTTTGCTGGATCAAATCTATTCATTGCACAAATTTCCTCTGAAGCTGATCGTACTAGAGTTTTGGAAATAGGTTCTTGGCATATACAGAACAAATCTCACATTGTGAGGAAGTCGAAGCCAAGCCTCCCATCATTAGAATTCAACATCGTTGAACTCCTGTGTAGATTTATCCGAGTAATGTGCCACTTGAGTTGTTTACAAAAGATGGCTTAAGCTACATAGCAAGTGCTCTGGGTTCTCTGCTTTAGATGGATAGAGTTGTTGCAAATTGGGAAAGGCAACTAGAGTTAAGTAGGACAACATGCAACACATATTGAATAATAATTTTGGTGATTGGAATATTCTAAACAACTATTCTCATGCTCAAAATGGAAGGATATGGGTTCTTTGGAAGTCTCCAGTGAACTTGAGTTTTGTGGCAGCTACTGATCAAAGTTTTAGCTGTACAATTGCATATGCAAATCAACATTTCATCTTATTAATTAGATATGGGAGCAATAGTGAGAGAGAGAACAAGACTATAGTCTCATCTATGTGATTTACATTATTCTCGTATAGATTCTCCTTGGCTCCTTGATGGTGATTTTAATGTCATTGCCAATCCATATGAAAGCTCTAACTCATTACAAGTTGTAACTAGAGATATGACAGATTACAGGGATTGTATACTGGAGATTGGAGTTTTAGACCATCCTTACAGTGGTCCCTTATTCACTTGGAGTAACCACACACTGTATAATAAGCTGGATAGAATGTTGATTAACCATTCATGGTTTACTTATTCCAGCAATTTCATAGTAGAGTTTATAGCTCCTGAAGTTTAGGACCATTACCTCTGCTATAGTAAGGATAGATGTGCCTAGTAAGTTCCTTTCAAGGTCATTCAAGTTTTTTAACTTTTGGACTAAACATGATGCATTTTTTAGTATCATCTCAAACTCTTGTAGAGTCCCTGCTGCTGGTAACCCAATGGCCTTGTTGCGTGCTAAACTTAAAAGTCTTGACATAGCATTGAAACAATCCAACTCAATGCATATTAGCAATATTTCAGAAAAAAGGAAAAATAAGAGATTAGAAGTGTACAATGCATAGCTTGCTATGTTGTTTAATCCTAATAATACTAAAATAGCAAAACTAGGAAGAAATCTTAGTCAAGAGCTTCACGAATTGTAAAGAGTCGATGAGAATTTTTTTAAGAAAAAATCTAGAATTAAATGTTTAAAAGAGGGTGATCAAATACAAGTTTTTTCCATATAATGGTCGCTGCCAAACAGAGATGTAACTCTATCCAAATGCTAGTTGATAGTAGGGTAATCAATTGAGCACCTTTGAGCAAATACCAATTGAGCACCTTTGAGAACCAAAGCGTCACGAGCATCTCACCCTTGATGGGGTTTGAACCTTGACCTATATCATATAGGTCACTTGTTGGGGTAGATGGTACCACTTGAGCTAGCAGGAGAAGCAAAGGGGAACAGTGGTGGTGGTTCACCCAAGCAGGCTGGAAAGCTGTTGTATTTGGTGGGTAGGAGTGGTAGAGGAAATGGTTTGAGGGTAAATGAGGAAGTAAGCTGGGGGAGAGAATGTTCTTTTGTGTCTGAATGATCTATCCCTTACTAGTGTAGTGAGAAGACTTATATATGCGATAAAGGGTGCGTCATGTGTCAAAGTCTCACTAGCAGTAAAGTTATATCTTGTCTCCTTGTAAGGATGACGATTTAACTGTTTACATTAGTGACGTGACATCTTAAGATGACTAAACAATCAATGGATGTGAGGTTCCATGCACTTTTTACGAAGGTAATTTTTTGGAGGTCTACCCAATATGACATCCGCATAAATAGGGCACACGTAAGTGTCTATGGAAATGGTATAACAAATTCCAATCTAGTTACATGTTCGACAAAATATTAAATGCTATGCTAATTAAAAGTTTACAAATGCATCTTCAAAGCATACAATATGTGATTCCTAATTAAGGTATTCCAACAGTTCTCTTAATTTGTTGAAGTTGAATTGTCGTCCTGCCAATACGAAGATATCGAGCTGGCCAGATATAGATCAAAAAATGAAGTCCATTGCCCATTGTTGACACTATTTTTTGATAAAAACGGGGTTGACTTGGGTTTTGAAAAATGAAATCAAATGTAGGAGTCGCCACCAATCTTTTTTTGATGAGGTGTGATCGAGTCACCTCGAAAAGTGGTTGTTTTTAATAAACAATTTAATTTTTATTAAAACAACGATTTTGGTCTACGAAATTCAGAAAAATGGGTTCGGGAATCGGTTACGCACGAGGAAGGATTAGGACCCTCGATACGCCCAAAATTGGTACCTAGTTGATTACTTAATGTCTTGGTGTCGAAAATTGAGAACTTTAAAGAAATTTAAAATACGATCCTAAAAAACACTTGAATAACATGGATTAAGATTTAAGAGGATATTTGGCTATTTGGTCAAATGAGAAATCAAAACCCAGCACATTAGGGCACATTTTCTCGAATTTCCAAACGCAAAACATTGCCTTTATTATTTTTTAGAAAAAAATCCTCATCTCGAGAAAACGACATGTCATATCCAATGCGTTAGGACACAACGTATCGAATTCCCGATACGAGAATACATGCCGAAAAATTTACTTCTTTAAAAAGACATTTAATTATCTCGGGTTTAGAAAAGAGATCATGCCCAGTGAGTTAGGACACGATCTTTTCTTAATTCCCGAGATCGTTTAAAAACTTGAGTTTGAAAAGATTCGGGCATTTAGATTTATTGCGAAAATCGAAACCCAAGAAGTTAGGTACGACTTTCTCAAATCTAAACACGAAATTTTGTTTATTCAAAAGTCATAATTTATACATTGAACGAAGACAATTTAACGCAAAATAGTAAAAATAAAACACGATGTTAATATAATGAATTCGGTAATGTAAGTACGAATAATACTGAACGATCATAAAAATGAAATAAATAAATATAAAAGACAAGTCAATCATGTATACACAATAATAAATAAATAAACAAATAAAAACTAAAGCATCAAAATAGACATGTAAATAAATAAATAAATAAAGAAAATAAAAATATATATATATATATATGTATTCGTGAAAGAAAAAATGTATATGGATATATATATATATATATATATATATATATATATATAGATATGTAGATAAATTATAAAATATGAAAACTATGAGTATGTATGTATATATTAAATGAATTATAAAATATGTACATGCATAATGCATATATGTATTCATATGGAATAAAAATAAAGTTAGAAAATAATATAAAACTAATTAATATATTAATATAATAGTACCAAATAAATAAAAGGAAAATAAAACTAATAATAATTAATAATGATAATAATAGTAATAATAATAATAATAATAAATGATAATACATTAAGATAATTAACAAAATAATAAGATTTCTAAAACACGGACTAAATTGAAATAAAAATTAAAAAACGGGGCGAAATCGAAATAAAGAAGACAAGAGGGACCAAATTGTAACGCGCGCTGAAAGAGGGGGGACCAACAGGGTAAATAAACCAAAGCCCCAAAACGCTGCGTTGTAGTGGACCAAATTGAAACAAAAATTAAATTATGGGACCAAATTAAAAAAATGAAACAAACGAAAAGGGAGTAAATCAAGAGAACCATAAACGCGGAAGGACAAGGGTTGTAAATAACCCATTCATGAAAACGTCATGGACCCACGGAGCGGGTGGTCACTGCATGGTAAAGGGCCTCAAAACGCCGCCGTTCTCCTTTTATTATTTACACCCAAAACATTTTTTTATCCATTTTCAGCCCCTTTTTTTTTAAATCTGAAATAAAACCCTAAGCTTCATTTTCTCTCCTTTTTCCCCACTCAGCCTCCAAGTTCAGACCACCGTCGCTGCCACCTTGGCCAGTGGCCGGAGTTGCCGCGAGAAGGGCCTCTCGGCCTTCCCTTCACGGCGTCCTTGAAGGCTAGGCCCTCTCGACCGCGGCACCAAGAGAAAAAGGAAGAGACGCCCCTCCCCGCTCAATTCCGATGACGGCGAAGGAGGGCTCCGACTCCGGCCTTCGAAACCAACAGGTATTTTCTTTTTTAGTTTCGTTTTCGTTAAGAAAGATTGTAGAGGAACAAACAAAAACAAAAATAAAATAAAATAAAAGGAAAATAAAGAAAATACAAAAACGCAAGAACAAAAAAGGAACCGGAATCAACCTTTTTTAATTTTTGATCTATTTTTTATTCACTGGTGTTTTTTTTAAAAAAAGAGAGAGCGTTACAATGTTGGTATTTGGCTCTTTATAGCTGATTTTCACCATATTTTGTTTCTATTTTTGCTCTTTTATTGCTATCCTCTCTTTTCTTTGGATTTTGCAGGCATTTAATGGGCATGGTGGTGGGTCGGTGGCAGAGAGTTGAGGTGACAAGGCGAATGGCGGTGGTAGGTGGTGGCAGAGTACGGCGCACATGGGGTTAGGGGGATTAGGGTTTTCTGATAGCTTTAGGTTATTGGGCCATTAGGTTTTTTGGGCCAATTGTATTGGGCCATTTGGGTTAGTTTTGGGGTTTGATTAATTTGGGTTTTGGGTCTCTGCTTGTTGGGCCCGAGCATAAATTGGTCTGTACAGTTGCCCCTCTTTGCTCATTGTCGTGTAACGAGAACAGAGCAAAGACTAAGAAAGACCAATTTTGCCCGGTCTCGTCGAGTCTTGACTTCTTGATGTCTTTCTTCTTCAGGTAGCCTCCTACCAGTCCACCGTGTCTTGTTACTTTGATCCACTCCAATGCACTTCAAAGAGATCTGGCTTGTAGCTTCAATTTTTTTCATAACAACTTCAGGGAGACGAGATTTGTGGTTTTAGTCTACTCTACTGCAACGTCAGGGAGATAAGACTTGATGCGATCTGCTCTACTATTGCTTAGAGAGATAAGATCTACAATCTTCAACCTACTCCACTGCTGCTAAGGGAGATAGGATTGGTTTCTTTTGTCTACTCCGCTACTGCTTAGGGAGATAAGACTTGATGTGATCTGCTCCACTACTGCTTAGGGAGATAAGATCTACAATCTTCGACCTGCTCCACTACTGCTTAGGGAGATAGGACTGGTGGCTTAAATCTGCTTCACTACTGCTTAGGAAGATAAGATTCTCCATCTTCGATCTGCTCCACTACTGCTTAGGGAGATAGGATCTAACATCTTTGACCTGCTCCACTACTGCTTAGGGAGATAGGATCTACCATCTTCGACATGCTCCACTACTGCTTAGGGAGATAGGACTGGTGGCTTAAATCTGCTTCACTACTGGTTAGGAAGATAAGATTCGCCGTCTTCGATCTGCTCCACTACTGCTTAGGGAGATAGGATCTAACATCTTTGACCTGCTCTGTAACAGTCCAATTTTCAGTAGTGTCAGAATAGTGATTTGAGATCACTAAATCTGATGAAAACGTTAGAAAAAATTATTAATTAATAATTATAAGTTCAGCGTGATTTTAGAAATATTTTTGAATGAGTGAATTTTGTGATTTAAAAGAAATTACTAGGTAAATTGGGTCAAAAACGAGGTATCGAGACCTCGATACTATAAACTGAGTTGTAAATATTTTTATAAATATTTACGGAGTGTCATTAGGGTAATATTAAAGTTTCGTTAAGAAATTTTAATGTTTCGATGATTAATTGATTAAAAAGGACTAAATTGCAACAAGGGTAAAAGTTTAATTATAGATTAAAGAAAAGTTAAAAGGACTAAATAGGAAAATATGCCAAGCCCCATAAATGAGGCGGCATATGCATGGTAAAAATCTGAGATTTTTTTTAAGTATATTATTATATTATTATATTGTAAATTATATTAATTATATTATATTATTATATTTCAAATAAATAAAATTGTTGACAAATGCATGGTGTATATGATGACACGTGGAAGAATGAAATACATACATATTATTAATGATTACATATTTACTTATTATTTAAGTAAGTAATTTTATATTATTATTTTATTGTTATTATATTAAACTAATTAAATAAAAGAAATAAAAGATGGAAAAGAGGAATAGAAAGCAGAATAGGCAAACGAAGCAGAGAAGGAAAGAAGGAAAGGAAAGAAAAGAAGAAAAAGGGAAGGAAAGGAAGAAAATTTGGGATTTCAAGCTTTCAAGCTTAATTGGTAAGTCAAATTAAGTCCTTTTCTTATAATTTTTAGTTTTGGTATTCTAGAACAAAGTATTATTGGATTTATGTTGAAATTTGAGAAGTTATTATATTTCTAGACATTGATTATGTTGAATAAATGAAAGAATTAGGGTTAAATTGATTAAATTTCAAGTTAAAAGTTAGTAAAAGGTTGATTTGTAAAATAAAGTGTAAGTTTTGAATAGTAGGGACTAAATTGAAAGAATCCCGAAATTAGGGATTTATGGTGAAAATGAAGAGTTAAAATGAGTTTTAGTAAGAATTAAGAGAGAATATGGAGTTAGATTGGGAAAATAAAATTAGTATTGATAAGGGATTAAATTAGAATTTAGGTAAAGCTTAGGTATAAATGGAAATGTTTTGATGAAATTGTGTATTAATAATTTTAATTGTTTAATTACGTAGCTAATATCGTGCAAGAGTCATTGCCGAGAAAGGAAAGGGAAGGTGATCAAGGAGTGACTCGAGAAAATTTGATTAGTATTACCATAATTCAATTTAATTATTAATTGTTAAAATTTAAATTAATATACATGATAAGAAAATTGAGGTGAGTATCATGATTGAATCGAATGAAAATATATATATATATATACATATTGATATTGAATTTATTGATAGTAATTGTTGAATTTTGAATAATATGTTTAGTAAATAAAAATAAGGAGAATATCGATATTTAATTGAATGAATTAAAAATATGAATTGAATAAAAGTGAATTAAATTATGAATAAGTGTGAATACGTGAATTGAGTATTGACCTGAAAAGTGGTTTGATTGAATCGAGGTATGATTTGTGAAATATGTATTGGTGCTGAATTGTATATTGATTTGAAAGTGGGAAGTGAATTTGAAATAGAAAAATATATTGAATCAAATGGTGATTAAATTGTATAATGATTTGAATTGAAAGTATGAGAAAGTGATTGAATTGAAATGTGATTCGGAAACCCTATTAACTAGTTAATGAGTCGGATATAGTTGGCATGCCATAGGATTGGAAGTGTTCAGGGATACTTCGACCTTGAGTCGATGAGACACTGGGTGTCATACTGTTACTTCGGATAGATTCGATGAGGTACTGGGTACCAACTTACTTCGGCTTTGCCGATGAGACACTGGGTGTCAACTATTGCTTCGAACTATCCGATGAGGCACTGGGTGCCGTACTGGTGTGTTTGGTTGGATCCGTGTATCCGCCAAAGTCCGAGTCATGTTAATAGGGGGAAAATAAAAGAATTGAAGAAAGAAATGATATTGAATTATGAATTATGTGAATATTTGAAGGTATATGGATTGGAAATTAAAAGCAATTTGAATTGAAGTAAATTGATTTGAAATAAGACATTGAATTGAGATGTGAAAATGGAATGTGAGAATTATGGTTCAAGAAACAAATAATGATAAATTTTATGAAATAGTTTTTGGTAATATGAAATGATGTAAAAATGACAAGTGAAAATAAAATGATTTGAAATAGTGAAATAATATGTGAATTTAATTGAATACAAGTTATTGAATTTTATTTATGGATTTAATGTGTAAATTGAGTGTTAAAAGATTATAAGTGTAAAATTGAATATAAATAGAAATGATAATGAATGAGTTGATGAAATGATTGAGTTTGTATGGATTGGAATGAGTTATTAGAATGAGATGTTGAAAAATCCAATAAAATTTAGATAGTGAAACAAGGTATGAATACAATTAAATATAAGATTGAAATATTGCTTATTGTTATTAATGATCAAGTTGATTTAAAGTATGAGGCAATTAACGAATAATTGTAGACATAAATTAAATGTATATAAATTATCGATTAAAGTTATTAATTTGAATTATGGTAATACCACTGAGTATTCCCATGCTCGGTATCTGATTGTTTCCGCTTGCAGTTAGTAGAAATCCAGTGTTCGGTCCAGCATCCAAAGTAGTCCCGACCTCAGAGAAATTTTAGTGATGTACCTTTGTTTGATAATGTGGCATGTACCTAGGTGATGTATAAGCTAAGTAATGCCTCGTACTCGACTCCGAAAACGGTCTCGGGTAAGGGGTGTTACATGCTCCACTACGGCTTAGGGAGATAGGATCTACCATCTTCGACCTGCTCCACTACTGCTTAGGGAGATAGGACTGGTGGCTTAAATCTGCTTCACTACTGCTTAGGAAGATAAGATTTGCCATCTTCGATCTGCTCCACTACTGCTTAGGGAGATAGGATCTAACATCTTTGACCTGCTCCACTACTGCTTAGGGAGATAAGATCTACCATCTTCGACCTGATCCACTACTGCTTAGGGAGATAGGACTAGTGGTTTAAATCTGCTTCACTACTGCTTAGGAAGATAAGATTCGCCGTCTTCGATCTGCTCCACTACTGCTTAGGGAGATAGGATCTAACATCTTTGACCTGCTCCACTACTGCTTAGGGAGATAGGATCTACTATCTTCGACTTGCTCCACTACTGCTTAGGGAGATAAGACTAGTGGTTTAAATCTGCTTCACTACTGCTTAGGAAGATAAGATTTGCCGTCTTCGATCTGCTCCACTACTGCTTAGGGAGATAGGATCTAACATCTTTGACCTGCTCCACTACTGCTTAGGGAGATAGGATCTACCATCTTCGACCTGCTCCACTACTGCTTAGGGAGATAGGACTAGTGGTTTAAATCTGCTTCACTACTGCTTAGGAAGATAAGATTCGCCGTCTTCGATCTGCTCCGCTAGTACTTAAGAAGGCAAGATTTGCTATCTTTAACCAGCTCTACTGCAACCGATGAAGGCAAGGCTTTGTTTTCGGTCTGCTTCGCTGTTAACGCAGGAAGGCAAGGTCTGCTATCTTTAACCAGCTCCACTGCAACTGGTGGAGGCAAGGCTTTGTTTTCGATCTGCTTCGCTGTTAACGTAGGAAGGCAAGATCTGCTATCTTGAACCAGCTCCACTGCAATCGATGGAGGCAAGGCTTTGTTTTCGATCTGCTTCGCTGGGCTTCGCTGTTAACGTAGGAAGGCAAGATCTGCTATCTTTAACCAGCTCCACTGCAACCGATGGAGGTAAGGCTTTGTTTTTGCGACTGCTTCGCTGTTAACGTAGGAAGGCAAGATCTGTTATCTTTAACTAGCTCCACTGCAACCGATGGAGGCAAGGCTTTGTTTTTGATCTGCTTCGTTGTTAACGCAGGAAGGCAAGATCTGCTTCTTTAACCAGCTCCACTGCAACCGATGGAGGTAAGGCTTTGTTTTCGATCTGCTTCGCTGTTAACGCAGGAAGGCAAGATCTGCTTCTTTAACCAGCTCCACTGCAACCGATGGAGGCAAGACTTTGTTTTTGATCTGCTTCGCTATTAATGTAGGAAGGCAAGATCTGCTACTTCATTGATCTATTCTCTGGGGAACATGGCATGTACAATGAACCTAATTATACCTAATGATTAGGATGGCATGATCAAAATGAATCAAATGCTCCTAACTAGACATGTGTGAATGGTGTTTGCATGAATGCAAAATTTTATTTTTCCGAGAATGATCCCGCTTTGGTTGTCATTACTCGAAGTTTATTAAGGTTTTTTGACTACGTTGTTACAACACCTTCTTGCTCGACTGGCTTTTCTAAAGAAATATTTAGCCAGGTTGCCCCCATTGTAAACCTCCAAGTTTGATTCATTGGGGCGCAAAACTTATACCATCATTCTCCCACTATAATCCAAGGGTAAAAATATGGCTTTTCCTCAATCCTCTCTTATCACAATTCAAGGATGCAGGATTTGAATCATTCTGGTTTCTTACACCATTCTTAAGGTGTCGTACCAAAAACTTATGCACAGATGAGGGCTCTCTTCTCCGAGGTAACCTCTTCCTCTTGCCTGGTGATCATTGCTTGCTTGCTTATGTAAGCTTTGTTGCCAACATGGCGTCTTATCAATCAACGCATTTGGCAACAAAAATCCAAAGAAAAAGTTTAAATTTAGACTATTTCTTCTCAAATTTCCAACCTTTAAATTTGGTGTGCTCTAAACAATGGTCCTGTTTCAGGCTCCTATATTATTTAGAAACTTTTCAGAGTAATATACAAAACTTCCTTTGTGAAAGTTTTATTAGTCCATTAATCATTATTCCAATGCAACATGTTTGCAAAAAGGTCATAACAATGGATAAGAATAAAGTTGGTTTTGAGCATAGCTCGAAAGAACAAATTATCGAAAATAGTAAAGAATGATGACAAAGAAATTGATTGGGAATGTAATATCTTGGAAAAGAAAAAGGTATTCCAAGAATAACAAATAATATGAGAATCAGGAGCCCCAGATATCGCAGCTTGAACTTCTCTGTACAAACTTTCTGAAGACCGCTTTGAGTTAGATATGTGTTTAAGAGATCTACAGTGGTCTGTCCATGCCCCAAGATGTCGCCTATCCTTTCCTGTTGATTCAAGTATAGCAAGATCACCACATGCCCCAATATGATCAAAATTTGGGCAGCTTAAATCACCTCATACCCCATTCCGATCAGTACTTGAGCCGCCCTTTTCGGGTTTTCAGCTCAAATCCCCTTTGGCTTAAGGCGCCCTTTGCGGGTTTTCCCCTTAGCCTCTCCATTTTTCATTTTCTATTTTCATTTTTCATTTTTCATCATTTTTCATTTTTTTTGAAATCCATTGTCTTGCAGTACAGTGAAAAATCGTGGTGTCTGATTTTGAACTGATTACAGCCCTCAGCTATCGTCCTGACATTCATGTTCAATGCAATTTTCAATACCATCCACTCTGGAATTCTATATCAGCATATGATGACATTGACGCATGCAGTAGCCTTTATCCATTTGATGAAGTAATTAATGATCTCAATAGTGAAGCAATGCCCATTAGAAGTCTTCGATAATGGTGATGTTCATGCCCCATTGTGCTCGAAATTTGAGTCACCCTTCTCAGGTTTTCAACTCAAAACCTCATTTGGTCACAAAGGCCCTTTGCAGGTTTTCGCTTTGGCCTTTCCTTTTCTTTTTCTTTTTCTTTTTCATCATGATTTTTCATCTAGATTTCTCTTTTTTCATTCTTCTTTCTTTTTTCTCATTTTCATTTTGATCTTGATTTTGATTTTTTTTCTTCTTTTTGTTTTTTTATTTTTTTTCATTTTCATTTTGACTTTGATTTTGATTTTTCTTTTTCTTCCCTTTTTGATCTGAGCCTTTTGGGCCACAACTTTGACAAAAAAACTTTGGATCTTCCTATTTAATCAAGATGGACCCAACAACAACTTGAAGAGGTGGAAATTCGACTTCAAATGGGCAAAGCTATGCTGACTCCACGAGAAAGGCGTTGCCTCGGCAAAGAATTACATCATTCATACTGCAAGTTTCTGACATCGTACTGTTGTGCAGGTTTTATTATCGGTGTTTAACCCGGGGCATATCCTGGTATGATCATACGAAGACATCTTTGAACCCTAGAGGTCACTCAATAAGGTGTTGCTTCGTCTTTGCGGTCAGGTTAATTCTAATATTCTCTAAGCCCACAATTCTTAACGATTCCTTATGAGGTAGGATTTGTCTATCTTCTTGTTCTAACCTCCTCACTAAGTCCGGAGATAAGCTACGATCTATGTCATTTCCAAAATCATGAGATCCATCTAAACACATATCTCGCTCAAAAGGAGATTCTAAGTCTGTAGCAGTGTCACCCATGTCATTGATATCTGGGGACTCATTGTAAGTACAAAAGAATATACAAAGAATATATGAAGTTGTACAATATGTTTATGAATGCAATGGTAATTTGGAAGAAGAATAAAAGAATAAAAATAATCATTGATAAGAAATGAAAGAATATTTGTTCAAAAAGATCGCAAAGATGCATTCCATAATGACGTTCAGACATAAGCCTATTTCACAAAAGAGTTCTTATTGCCTCTAGGCTAAAAGCAACAAGTGTGTTCTGAATATTACTCTGAGTAAGCTCTAAATACTACAGGTGTCTCTTCTGCAGTCTAATTATTCAGAACACTCTCAAGTTTAGAAGGGCGAACATCTAATAAGATCTCTTCTCCAGTTGTTTCTTCATATTTGGCACTGATGTGAACATTTCCCAACATTTCTTCATTCATCGAATTCCCTTCATTATCCGTATGATTGAGCAGCGGGTTTTCTGTACTGATTGAATCCTCAAATTTAACAATGCCCATATTGATAAACCTTTCGACTAGCTTTTTAAAGGCAGTGCAGTTTTCTATAGAATGCCCCATAATTCTCGCATGATAGTCACATTGCGCATTTGTGTCGTACCATTTGGGATACTAAGGTTGTAAAGGCTTCAAGTAGAAAGGGGAGACAACATGTGTGTCAAATAAATTCTGATACAACTCCTGGTATGACATTGGGATTGGTGCAAATTAAGACTTCTCAGTACCTGGTTTCACTCCAGATTCTTACTTTAAAGGACTCTGATGGCTAGTGGTCTCCGTCTTTGGTCTGCCCAAAGTGATTGGTTTTGAGTGGCCCTTGTTATATCCGCCTGCGTTATCCTTTTTATTCCTCTTCTTCCTTGGGGCCTTTATAGTATCTGGGTACTCTACCCTTATCTGCTTTATTTAGGCTAGATTAGCAACAAGATTAACTAAATCGTTCCTCAAATTGGATCCTACGTCTGTCAGGCAATTCACTAGTGTCGATGTACTAGTCTGATAATATTGGGATCCGATAGTAAAGAGTACCCCTTGTGGGCGCCCATCTGGCTGGATCTGGGCACTTGTCGGAGTACAATCTAAGGAATAGACAAGATCCTCATTTTTAACCCCAAAGTAAACCACCGGGTCTTGCACTTCTTTTGACTTTCCAACTAGCAATTGGTTGAACTGGTTTATCATAGATCTCCATAATTCTAGCATTTGATCTCTCATCTCCTGTTGAAATTTAATCAATTGCTCCTGCATCTGGATCTGCATTCGCTCTAATTTTTCCAACCTTCGTTCCATTTCTCTAGCCTTTGCTTGGATATCGTAAGGGTGTTTGGTTGGTTGGTTTTCCAGGTTAGCTGAAAGAAATTTACTCGTTTAGACTCTTTCGATGGATTTAAATGCATACGATGTAGATGTATGAAATGCATGCCTAAAGAGACATTGATTTTGATTCAATTACATTTAGGAAACTTTTCTAGAAAGTAAATTCCTTTACATAAAACGGATACATGTACGGCCTCACCCTCATATTCCAAGAAACAATATCTATCTTCTTCTTCATGCGCATGTTTGAGATAATCTCACAAATTTCCAATAGATGCCACTGCTAGCTCACTTTCCTGGTCTTGGTCGCAATCCATCATCTGCCCATCTTCCTGAAGCTTGTCAGCTTCTTTAAGGGAGTTGGAACGTCGAAGGCTCTTAGACAATTGCCTTGAATTCTCAGGCCACGAAGCAGGGTCACGAACTCTTCCATCGCCATTCTCGTCTTTCTCAGAATATATTCGGGAAGTCGTATTGTTTTTCACTTTATCAAGGAATTCATATTCCATGACAAGCTTTCTAATTTAGTAATCGAACTTGAATTAATATCTCTTTCCTAAGATGCAGATGCGATGTAATCATAATCAAAGCACAATAAGAGGGGTTAGTACAAAAATAAACAAGGAAAACAGAAAACAAAAAGTACCTAATCAGGTAGATACTAGGGGTTTGGAGTGGCTCTACGTAGGTTAAGTTCCTAAGTCTACTATATAAGGGCTGGTTCTAAGGTCAAGGTACCCGAACCAGCAGATTCCTCGATCTTCACCCATTATAAGCTTATACAGATCGAGTTTGGTTCAGGGGAATACATTTCCCTATGGCTGCACGGAGATGAAAATCTCACGAAGACATAGGTACAGATGTATTCCGGAAGCGATCCACTATTCTGCACGGAGATTAAAACCTCACGAAGGACTAGTTTCTCACTCCCACTTAAAAGGGGATAATCGAGCGATTATGTAATGCAATATACAGAAATATATCAAAATTCAAACCAATAGAGCAATTACAAACCGAAGTAATGATAATCGTAACAAAAACGGACAAACATACAACAAAATGACCGTAGATTTGAACCAAGCTTTCGGGTGACCTCTAGGCATTCGGTGTGGTTCTACCTAGGGTAGGCTCTTAAGGCTCATTATATGCGGTTCGGTTCTAAAGTAAGGGTACCTGAACCAGCAGATTCCTCGATCCTCACCCATTATAGGCTCATATGGACCGAGTTCAGTTCAGGGGAATACATTTCCCTATGGCCATGCGGAGATGAAAATCTCATGAAGATATAGGTACGGATGTATCTCGGAAGCAATTCACTATCCCATGCGGAGGTGAAAACCTCATGAAGGCGTAGTTTCTCACTCCCACTTAAAAGGGTGTGACCCGTGGTCATGCAATGCAATGTGCAATACTATCAAAAGGCTTAAACAAAAAAGTAAACATATTGAAGACCAAAAAAATGATAGACAAAATGCAACGAAAGGATCATACTTTTAAACTAAATTTTCAATTTTTAACAAAAGACAAAAATTAATCAACTCGTGGCTTGACTCTCGTGTTTGTTCCCCAGTGGAGTCGCCAAGATGTTGACACCATTTTTTGATAAAAACGGGGCCGACTTGGGTTTTGAAAAATGAAATCAAATGTAGGAGTCGCCACCAATCTTTTTTTGATGAAGTGTGATCGGGCCACCAATTTTTATTAAAACAACGATTTTGGTCTACGAAATTCAGAAAAATGGGTTTGGGAGTCGGTTACACACGAGGAAGGATTAGGACCCTCGATACGCCCAAAATTGGTACCTAATTGATTACTTAATGTCTAGGTGTCGAAAATTGAGAACTTTAAAGAAATTTAAAATACGATCCTAAAAAACACTTGAATAACATGGATTAAGATTTAAGAGGATATTTGGCTATTTAGTCAAACGAGAAATCAAAACCCAGCACATTAGGGCACATTTTCTCGAATTTCCAAATGCAAAACATTACCTTTATTATTTTTTAGAAAAAATCCTCATCTCGAGAAAACGACATGTCATATCCAATGCGTTAGGACACAACGTATCGAATTCCCGATACGAGAATACATGCCGAAAAATTTACTTATTTAAAAAGACTTTTAATTATCTCGGGTTTAGAAAAGAGATCATGCCCAGTGAGTTAGGACACGATCTTTTCTTAATTCCCGAGATCGTTTAAAAACTTGAGTTTGAAAAGATTCGGGCATTTAGATTTATTGCGAAAATCGAAACCCAGTAAGTTAGGGTACGACTTTCTCAAATCTAAACACGAAATTTTGTTTATTCAAAAAGTCATAATTTATACATTGAACGAAGACAATTTAACGCAAAATAGTAAAAATAAAACACGATGTTAATATAATGAATTCGGTAATGTAAGTACGAATAATACGAACGATCATCAAAATGAAATAAATAAATATAAAAGACAAGTCAATCATGTATACACAATAATAAATAAATAAACAAATAAAAACTAAAGTATCAAAATAGACATGTAAATAAATAAATAAATAAATAAAATAAAAAGATATATATATATATATATATGTATTCGTGAAAGAAAAATGTATATGGATATATATATATATATATATATATATATATATGTAGATAAATTATAAAATATGAAAAATATGAGTATGTATGTATATATTAAATGAATTATAAAAATATGTACATGCATAATGTATATATGTATTCATATGGAATAAAATAAAGTTAGAAAATAATATAAAACTAATTAATATATTAATATAATAGTACCAAATAAATAAAAGGAAAATAAAACTAATAATAATTAATAATGATAATAATAGTAATAATAATAATAATAATAATAATAATAATAAATGATAATACATTAAAATAATTAACAAAATAATAAGATTGCTAAAACCCGGACTAAATTTAAATAAAAATAAAAAAACGGGGCTAAATCGAAATAAAGAAGATAAGAGGGACCAAATTGTAACGCGCGCTGAAAGAGGGGGACCAACAGGGTAAATAAACCAAAGCTCTAAAATGCTGCGTTGTAGTGGACCAAATTGAAAAAAAAAAATTATGGGGCCAAATTAAAAAAATGAAACAAACGAAAAGGGAGTAAATTAAGAGAACCATAAACGCGGAAGGACTAGGGTTGTAAATAACCCATTCATGAACGCTGGACCCCAGGAGCGGGTCGGGTCGGCGTCTTGGTAAAGGGCCTCAAAACGGCGCCGTTCTCCTTTTATTATTTAAACCCAAAACATTTTTTATCCATTTTCAGCCCCTTTTTTTTTTTAAATCTGAAATAAAACCCTAAGCTTCCTTTTCTCTCCTTTTTCCCCACTCAGCCCCCAAGTTTAGACCACCGTCGCCGCCACCTTGGCGGTGGCGGAGTTGCCATGAGAAGGGCCTCTCGGCCTTCCCTTCAGGCATCCTCGAAGGCTAGGCCCTCTCGATCATGGGACCAAGAGAAAAGGAAGAGACGCCCTCCCTTCGATTTCGATGACGGCGAAGGAGGGCTCCGACTCCGGCCTTCGAAACCAACAGGTATTTTCTTTTTTAGTTTCGTTTTTCGTTAAGAAAGATTGTAGAGGAACAAACAAAAACAAAAATAAAAGGAAAGGAAAGGAAAATAAAGAAAATACAAAAACGCAAGAACAAAAAAGGAACCGGAATCAACCTTTTTTTAATTTTTGATCTATTTTTTATTCACTGGTGTTTTTTTTAAAAAAAAAGAGAGAGCGTTACAATGTTGGTATTCGGCTCTTTATAGCTGATTTTCACCATATTTTGTTTCTATTTTTGCTCTTTTCTTGCTATCCTCTCTTTTCTCTGGATTTTGCAGGCATTTAATGGGCATGGTGGTGGGTCGGTGGCAGAGATTGAGGTGACAAGGCGAATGGCGGTGGTAGGTGGTGGCAGAGTACGGCGTACATGGGGTTAGGGGGATTAGGGTTTTCTGATAGCTTTAGGTTATGGCCTTCGAAACCAACAGGTATTTTCTTTTTTAGTTTCGTTTTTCGTTAAGAAAGATTGTAGAGGAACAAACAAAAACAAAAATAAAAGGAAAGGAAAGGAAAATAAAGAAAATACAAAAACGCAAGAACAAAAAAGGAACCGGAATCAACCTTTTTTTAATTTTTGATCTATTTTTTATTCACTGGTGTTTTTTTTAAAAAAAAAGAGAGAGCGTTACAATGTTGGTATTCGGCTCTTTATAGCTGATTTTCACCATATTTTGTTTCTATTTTTGCTCTTTTCTTGCTATCCTCTCTTTTCTCTGGATTTTGCAGGCATTTAATGGGCATGGTGGTGGGTCGGTGGCAGAGAGTTGAGGTGACAAGGCGAATGGCGGTGGTAGGTGGTGGCAGAGTACGGCGCACATGGGGTTAGGGGGATTAGGGTTTTCTGATAGCTTTAGGTTATTGGGTCATTGGGTTGTTTGGGCCAGTTGTATTGGGCCATTTGGGTTAGTTTTGGGGTATGATTAATTTGAGTTTTGGGTCTCTGGTTGTTGGGCCCTGGCATAAATTGGTCTGTACACCCATCTCTTAACATACTCTTTACCTGGCTATTGTTTTCCGCATCATTTCCTTCTACTCTTCCGTACAACTTTTTTGCATCAAACTTGCTTGCATAAATACTTGAATCCGTGAGTATGTCAGAAACAGATGCCCTGCCTTCGAGCACGCTCACCACCATAGACATGGAAGGCCTTGCCGCTGCAGTAGGATTTGTGCATGAGAGAGCTACATCGACCATCACCATTGCCTCTCCTGCGTTACAATGAGAGGCTACCCTTGGATCAATTAAATCCAACAAATTCCCCTCTTGCTTCAACCTATGAGCCTAGAAACAAAAAATTTAAGTGCCACAAACAAAAGTTATGAAAATCAACCGAAATTGCAAAATAACAACTGTAACATCATTGTCAGATTTGTTATTTAACATGCCTCTTTCAGTATATTTTGCTAAGACAACATAATTATCAACATGGATATATATAATGGAATTAGGAAAGAGAGTTCTGTTACCACATCAAGAAGATAGAAATATTCTGTCTTTACGCGGTTGTGTTTAGTGTTGCATGTGCCACTAACAATTTCAAGGGCCACAATTCCGAAACTATATACATCTGCTTTATCAGTTAAACGTCCATGCATTGCATATTCTGGAGCCATATAGCCACTGCAAAGTTAAGAAGATAAATCAAATCTAGCTTCTAAAATGCAAACAGTGACTCTGAAGTGGAACTTACTAAGTTCCGGCAATTCGGGTGCTAATGTGGGTATTGTCTTCTTCATCGAGCTTGGCCAAACCAAAGTCAGATATTTTAGGGTCTAGATTCTTATCAAGCAACACATTGGTTGCCTTAATGTCTCTATGGACAATCTTCAACCTTGATTCTTCATGGAGATAAGCTAAACCTCTCGCTATACCAATGCAGATCTTCCGTCTGGTTGGCCAGTCTAATGTCAACTGAAATTCTTCTGGACCTTTCAATAACCATAATATAAAAGAGATTAAAGCTCAGATATGCTAACATACTTGTCCTTATATATCTGTGAGTGTCGATAATACCAAAGGGAGTTAAAGTAAATCAGGTGAACGAGATGTACCAAATAATGCACGAGCAAGGCTGTTGTTTTCCAAGTACTCATATATAAGCATCAGTTGATTTCCTTCAATGCAACATCCATATAGCTTTACTAGATGAGGATGTTGTACAGCTGAAATCATGCCAATCTCCGTCACGAACTCTCGATTTCCTTGGTTTGATCTAGCCGATAACTGCTTGACAGCGATTTCTTTGCCATCTGCTAGAATGCCCTACATTTTGAAAAGCATTACACCAGGTTCAGTGATAAAAAAAAGTGACCAGTAAATGAATGTGTAGCTAGAACAGGATAGATACCTTATAAACAGGACCGAAACCGCCTTCTCCAACCTTATTAGCAGCATCAAAGTTGTTTGTTGCGTCTTTAATTTGCCTTAAGGTGAAGGAACCAGTCTGCAATTCTATACCTTTTAGATCTGTCGAAAAACCAAAGCCAAATACATAAGAAACATTTAATTATATAATATAGCTTCTAATTAACATCTCTGTTTTCCTAATCTTATTTGGTGCATAAATGGTAAAATAGGCAGGGGATAGGTATATTTTATTGTCATTACATGTCTCACGAATTTCGGACATAATTAATTTCTCTATACATACATCGTTCCAATGTACTCCTCCGTCTTAAGCATCCACTCCACCAAAGGATTCCAACCACAAGCAAGAAAGTAGCAAATGCTGCTGCAGCCACAATAGCAACCTTCGCAACTGCGCTGATACCTCCCCTACTTTCTGATTGAGGTTTATAAACTAAAATCGAAGAAAACTATATAAATGTTATCAATGAACATGAGATAACACTCTAATTGAAGAAAACTATATAAAGGGTTAGTTACAAGCTTGAGATGGCATAAGTATAGTAAACATTGAATTAGTTCATACAGTCACACATAACAGTATATGTGATAAAGCCACTAAAGTAGTAGGGTGTTGAACAAGAATAGGTAGTTTCCAATAATATGAGAGATTTAGACTCTAGCTATCAACCTACCAGGATCAAAGACAGATATTGCAGAGATAAGTGGACCATAAACTCCTCTCATGGGAATAACTGTTGTCCCTTTTCCAGTCCACTGCAAACGGATCTCCAAAGTACCATCCGAAACATTTGCAGTGAAATTCTTTAGAATTGGTTTGCCAGCCCCTCCTGCTTCATCCTTAATATTGAAATCCTTCAGCTCCAGCTTTCCCTGCAAATTATCCATTCCATTTGACCAAACTTCCCATATATGCATTCACACGCAAGGAAAGCTAAGAAGATATGAACAGAAATACCTGAATGTAAACGTCAAATATCCGCCTTCCTAAGCTGCCATAATTTTTACCATCAGTGAACTGTATCTCCGTAAAATGGAGGCTCACGCTGTATGTTGCATTGTGCAGACAGAACGCATAATAAGTCAAAGAGCTTGGTGAAAGACGTGCGTTGCTGTAAATTTGACCAATACTGGAAGAAAGTTGTTTATTTTCCAAAACTAATACATCCTCCTCTGTGTGATCATCCAAAAAGATACCACTGCTGCTAAATGCCCAATGAGTAGTACTCCGATAAAATGTTGAAGTCCCAACTTTATCAGGATCAGCTTCATAGGTGATATTATTAATAGTTTCTTCTTTTCCACCACAGTTTATATAAAAAGAGTGCAAAGCTGAGGTATAATGAAACCATAATTCAATAAGTATTGCAGGAAAATTCAACCAAAGTGAAATAGCCATTAGAACTTAACATCGTTAAGCATTATATGAAATTTCCACTTACGTTCCACTGGACAGTTAAGGTTTCCCAAACATGAAACAACTCCGCTATTAAAATAATTATAGGCCCCAAAAAATTGTTAGGCATTGTATTTATAAGAGCAAAATTGTAGGTGGATCAAAGAAAATGATAGTTTTTTAGCACTTACGAATTATTGATCCTTGAAGTGCTTGCAAACAAGTTCCTATAAATGATGAGGACATATTACATAAACCATAGCTAGTGTATCGAAGATCCACTTGTGAATAAGAAAGAAAAAAAAATCTCAAAAACATAGCTTAGGTTTTTCTTACAGGCCACTTTTCTGACAGTCATCAACACCACCTGTACTTGTGAACTTGTTATATGAAAGATCTCTGCAAACAGAATAGTTCAGAATATTAGTGTGATGATCAAGCTTCTTGAGCATATAAGTTGTTGTCACTGAACATTTGGAAGAGAATTTCACATTTTTCTATTTGTATTAAGAATCCATTGAGGGACTGCTCCAGTAAACATGTTTCCAGTTAAAAACCTGAGAAAGAGCATCATGAAGTTTCTATAATGAGATGATGTCCTATAGGAAGAGTATTAGTTAAAATGAAACCTTTTTTACAACTCAGATAATTATCTGTGTAAATATATATATATATATATATATATCTCACAATTGTTTCACATCTGGAAGAGAGATTTTAATTTCTCCGCTGAGTTTGTTGAAGCTGAGATCTCTGCAAGAAAATATTTAAGTACAATTAGAACTTAGAACAACAACAATATTTGTATAGTCATTTCAATGCACCAACATATATGCATGCATGATAAAGCATATATGCTGATATAGGTTGAAACAAATTGAAAGAGATAATTTTCTTCTTAGGAAATGAAACCTATTGGTCTATTACTCACAAGGTCTCCAACTTCGGCATATTTTCAAGAGAAGTAGGTAGCTTTCCAACGAGATTGCAGCTCCTCAATATCCTATAATACAATCAAACAACACTCCATTATTTAAGTCAGCAAATATAATGCTCTTAAATTTAATCAATCTCATCCTTATAGCAGAGCTTTACTTACAGATATTCCAATTTAGACAAATTACTAAGTCGTGGAAAAGTTGATTCAACTCCATTCAAGTCCGTAATCATTCTGTAAACAAAATATTCAACGAACAATATCCTAAGTGTTTATACCATATATATATATATATATATATATGCATAGTTGAAATCTTCGAAAGGTAAGATTCATTACTTACAGAAATTCTAAGTTTCCTGAAGAACCAATGTCTGGAATTGGTCCACTCAAACCACTTGCGAGAGTACGTCTGTCATTATCAAAGTTGGATTCATTTAAATCATTGATAAAGGCACAATATTTCTAATGAAAAAAAAATTTAATTGAAGTTCTCACATTTCCTTAAGGTTTGTCCAATTCTGGAAAATAAAACCGGGAATCTTTCCTGTGAAGTTATTATCACCGATCCGGCTGTTGAATAAACATAATAATCATAATTAGAATGTAAACAATTTAGGGATGGGCATGAAGTTAAGACCATGAATCAATTCTGGATGAAATATATAGAATAGGTGAATATGAAGCTTACAAAATCTTCAATGTAGTCAGCCTAGCAAATGTTTCAGGCAATTCACCAGTAAAATTGTTGGAATTAAGAAACCTGCAAATTAAGCAATAACAATTAGCAATACCAAGAGGAGAAAGATATTAAACAAACCTAAGAAATAAACTCGGGTATGAAAAGATGGAAATAAATGGAAGATTTCATAAAAAAATTCTATCACTTTATATAACAAATTTAGAAAGATGAGCCTCTCACAGTCTCTCAATTTTTGGTAGATTCCCCAGTGCAGCAGGCAAATTTCCTGAGAAGCTATTGTGCTCAAGGACTCTACACAATTTTTCAAAACAATTAATGAGAGCATTATATTGATAAAGCAAAGGTAATGTGCTCTTTAGATGCCGCTAAAGATGTTGTCTCACTCGCTGCTATGAGGAGGATCTAGGTGGTTCCCTATGAATACATAGAAAACAATACTTTTGTTTTATCGGTACGATGCTGTAATAACGTTAATAAAAATAATCTAGTGAAAATTTGATCTTATAGAATGAAACTGGGAATACTAGGCTAAAACTCGCGATATATAAAGCAACTCACAAGCTAGTAAGACTGCTCATGTTTGCCAGCTCCTCTGGGATTAAACCTGTTAAACGATTCCCAAGAAGGGAACTGCAATATTGTATTTATTTGTCCAATAAAACAGGGAAGGAATTAATCCAAACTTTGTAAATTGAACAATGAATAGATTATTTTATTATTTTAACCATAGAAATATGAAAGGAAAAAAAAATCTTACATTTGGACGAGTTGCTGCATAGAACCCCATTGAGGAGGAATGGAGCCACTAAGATAGTTGCGAGTGAGATCACTGTAAAAAGTGCTATATATTACAGTAAATATGTCTCATCAATTAAAATGTAGAATCAATTTATAGGGTGAAAAATCGTACAAAATAAAATTACTTCAAAAAGAATTAAATAAAACTCACATATGAACCTTAATTAATTTGAGGCAAAGATGATGGCATAAAAAGAAATATAAATTATATGAAAATGGAAATTAAGGGAAGTACTTACATGTCTTGGAGGTAAGGGAGTCTGGTCAACTGTGGTGGGAGAGTACCTGATAGATTTTGTCCCTTCAGCGCTCTGATTATTTCAACATTTTAGAAAGGTGTTTTATGTTTAGTCCTTATTTTTAATATCAGGTTACTCAACAATTATTATTACAGCAAGCAGGTCAAGATTATCTCAAGTGTCCTATTTAATTTATTTGGGAAATTTACTCATTTATTAAAATAACAATTTTTTTGCACCAAAAGAAAAAACAAAATTGTCTGGATTTTTGGTTACTAAAAATGAAGTATCTTAAAAATCGGATGATCAATTGGATAATTTATCCTAATTATTCTATTATCACTTTAATATATTATATAAATAAATAGCATTATCTTAAATCAACTTGTAGAGTTTGTGGTGAGTAAGATAGTTATTTTTATTCAACCATTTTGCTATTTATATGTAAAAATTTTAAAGTTTAATTTATTTTATCTAAATAAATATTTAACTAAAAAAGTAAAAGTTAATTTTTGTTTAAAATGTAAAAAGTTTTACTATGGGCTATTATCTTATTCACTAACAATGATTCTTATGAACTATTAGTTAAGATACTATCACAATTTGTTTTAATTTTAATTTTATTATATTCTAAATATGTCATTCTTAAAATTTTATTTATGAAAATTTGCAACAAATATTTAGACCCTTTGTATTACAATTATATTTAAGATTAGGGATTAAATTTGGTTTGTGATTTGATTTATCATAGTAAAAGTATTATGGAGGCTTCGTACTAAGAGTTATATTATATTTTGTCCTTTTACTAAAAAATAGATAAATTAATCCTTATATCTTAGATCAAAGAGTAAATTAATCATTTTTGTAAAAAAATATTAGTCTGCCGATCAAAAAGTAGCTATCAGTCTTACCATGTTATTATTACAATTGTATTTAAGTTGGACCACATGTCTATGCCAACCATCGACTCCATGACTCTCAAGTAATTGGAAGTAGCATTCAGTTACAAGTATATACTGTTTTGACCCCAAAAAAATGTACAAGTATCTAGGGTAGGTAATTCATTAATCTTGAAATTGAATCTTCATGCATGCATGTTATTTATTTATGAAATTTGATAAATGATAAAGCACTTGATGAATCGAAAAATTTTTAATTTTGAGAAAGAAAGAGAGAGATGCTTACATGCGGACAACATGACAGATGATGGAACTGCAAACACAGGTAACATTATTAACATAATAAGCATTTGATTCTGCAAAATTTGCCCAACTCTCGTCTCCGCTACTGCATGGATCCACGCTAAAGTTCCAGTTTGTCTTCCCCAATGTTCTACCTATGCTTTTCAAAGCTTCCACTATACACATATTATATAAAGTATTAGGCATTTACAAATGGGAAAAGGGTCGAAATTATAATTGTATACCTTCGTCTATTGCAAGTGTAGCTCCAAAAGTTGAAGTTGCAAGACAGCAAGCACTGAATATGGAAGCAAAAACAAGTACGGGAGAAAACATCTTGGATTGTTGAAAAGATTTTAACTTAAAAAAATAAAATAGAAATAGAAAATGGACACAAAGCCCAGGGTATGGGTGAAGGCGTGAAGCAATGGCGAAAGCGAAGATCGATTGATCAAATATGTGCTGGGGATGGTGGTGAGATTGTGGATTTTGATGTGTCGTAGTGAACTGCTTGATGTTGTTGTCAGCGATGCTTTATTTTTTCTTTGATTACAAAGACTGTTTCAGACCTGTAACAATGTTTTTGGATGTTAATGAAGATGTTTAAATATGGAAGAGGGAAAAAAGAAAAGAAAATGGACACAAAGATGGGATGTTAATGAAGATGTTTAAATACGGAAGAGGGAAGTTCCATCCAATGAAAACCAGGCAAAAGAAAAAACGACAAAAAAAAGTGATCTGGTCCCATGCACGGTCTATAATTAAAGTTTAAATTATTAAAAGTTTTCAGTAATAAACGTTTAAAATATTTTCATAATAATATAATATTTTATTCATATTCAAATTAGGGTAAACTACAAAAATAGTCACTTTTGTTTACCTCAAATTACATTTTAGTCACTTATGTTATCGTTTTGTTATGAAGCGGTCACACTACTGTTAAAATCCGTTACCTCCCTAACGGAAGTCCTACGTGGCAGTCCAAATGGGTTTTAAATGCCAACTTGGATGTCTAGTTGTTGGGATGAAAATAGGTTTTTAATTAAATAAAATTCAATTTGGACTGTCACGTAGGACATCCAAGTTGACAATTAAAACTCATTTGGACTGCCACGTAGGACCGCCGTTAGGGAGGTAACAGAGCTTAACGATAGAGTGATCACTTCGTAACAAAACGATAACGTAAGTGACTAAAATGTAATATTTCAAACATAAGTGACTAAAATGTAATCTGAGACAAACAAAAGTGACTATTTTTGTAGTTTACCCTTCAAATTAAGTTGGTGCTCAATTAACTCATAATACCAACCCAGTTAAGAGCTTAATAGATAGTATATAGATAATAAAAGTTTGTATCTATCTTGTTATGAAGAGTTTGACTGAGTTAGTGTCAAACATTAATTAAATTCTAATCCAGTTGTAAAATTACTAAAAATACTTCATTATTTTTACAAAGTATTATTTTGAGAGTTTTTTATTTTATATAAATTTTAGAAAAAAAAAAGATACTTAATACATCGTAATTTTTCATTTCAATTAAAATTATATTTATTTTTATATGATTTTTTCTCACATGTGAATCATAATTGATATAAAAGTTACTACAGGATTAGAACATAATTTTTAAAGTTTTGAATTTACATAATGTTGAAAAAAGTGGTAGGGGAGCAGCCATTATTGAAAGTCAATGATTATTTAAAGCCAAATAAAGTTGAGGGAAAGAACATCCTGAATGCATTAAAAAAATATGGTCAGTGAAGTAAATGGAATTTTTAGTGAAAGGAAACGAAGGCGAAAGCAAGCTTAAATTTGAGAAGATTTGTTTATTACCCAACTTTTAGCCGATGAAATTTGACTTAAAATATTGAACTTAGAAGAATAAAATTAAGTTAAAAAATAGAAAGCCTTCATTGATCCATTTTTCTAAATGCAAGTTAAAATTAAGTTGAGGCCCCAAGGCCATCCCTACTGGAATCCTAAAACGGATTAATGATAGGCATATTGCGGAGGCCAAGGTGGTGAAGAAAATTCGAGACAAATTTAAGGCATTGCGATCTGTTAACTCTTCCTGGTGATGTATAGCTTGTCCATGTGTTGACCAAAAAGGGGGAGTGATAGTGCTGAGGGGTGATGCATCTGCTGAGGGGGAGACACACGCTTCTAGTACTGTTCTGCTATGGCAATGATCAACTGATGTTTTTTTCTTTTCTTTTGAAACATTTATTGATTTTGGGAACTCTGGTTTTAAAGGACTGTACTGTATAAATGGCTACTTATGTTGGATTTTGTTTGGTGGATGGATATTGATTATGTAACATCCAAAAATTCCTTGATTGTAAACAATATGGAATATATTTTTAGTAAAATAATATATAATATAGATGAAAGTGAAGGTCGTTGGATACTAAAAGAAGTTGAATCAAGAAGTATGACATGACACATTAATTTAAGATAGAGACTAAATCATAAAAAGTGAAAAGAGTTGTAGCCTTAGTGTAAATATTTAAAATTCATGAGGTCAAAATATTAATATGAAAAAGTTGAAGGACCAAAAGTGCAAGTACCCCAAATGAGGAAGAGACTAAAGGGGTGAAATAAATTGGTGAATGGGGCTCAAATTGAATAAGTGAAAAAAATGAGAGGAACTAAAGTACAATATTATCAAAAGTGAAAAATGGCACAAAAGTGAATGTTGAGATAATAGATAATTATCATGAATTGCCATGATGAATATTTCAAGTTGAAATATGATTAGTGAAATGTTTTATTATTATTTTATTAATAGATTTTTATATTATATTTTAATATTTTATCAATTTATTAAGTGGATATATTTTTATGGAAGCCACCAACGCCAGGAAGAAACTTTTTCTTTCTTATAATTTGTTCCTTTGTCAGAAAATCTCATTATTTACTCCAAAAGAGAATTTCTATAGGCACGCAAGAGGAAAAATGAAGTAGACTCAAGGTCACGAAATTGGCCACAAGATATCGTGACATGAACAATCAAAGAACCTAGTGTCAGGACACTGGCTATGATGTCGCCACATTATCCCTATTTTCCTCTACTTATTATTTTTTATCTAAAAGAGTCTCAAACGAACCCCGAATATAATCAAACTTTAAAAAAAGCCTAGAAATGATCCATAAAGCCTTAAATGACTTTAAAATGATCTAAAAGATAGAGAAGAACTTGAATAATAAATTTAGTTATTTAATAAAGTATTTGTTCTGAAATGTAGCACTCCTTACTCGGGTTTAGGTACTAGCTCAAGTAAAGGATATGTTACATTTAATTTTGCCCCCTTTTTAATCTCAATATTCACTTTTGTGTCATTCTCACTTTTGGTAAAATTGTAATTTAGTCCCTCTCATTTTTTACTTATTCAATTTGATCCCCACTCATCAATTTATTTTACCCTTTTAGTCCCTTCCTCCTTTTGGATATTTACACTTTTTCTCTTTCAAAATTTTCATATTTATATTTTGACCTCATGAATTTTGAGTATTTATACTAAGGTCACAACTTTTTTCATATTTTTACAATTTAGTCCCTACCTTAAATTAATTTGTCATGTCATACTTCTTGATTCAACTTCCTTTAGTATCCAGTGGCCTTCAATTTTATCGATCTTATAAATTATTTCATGACTTATTTATTTTCTTAAGTTTTTGTATTTAAGGGGAATATGCTAAGAGGGAGCTAAGGTTAATTAACATTCAAGCATTTTGCTTTGTGTGTGTTTTGTTCAACAAATTGTTAAAAGGGGGGCAATTGTTGGAATATTTGGAATTGTTGAGATGCGCTTGAGGGAGTGCCTACATCATTCTCCACTATCACAGACAACAACTTACTATATATGAGAGATTGACAATTTATCGAATGATATCTTTGGGCAAAGCTATGATCGTGGATTATATCTAATCCATCAATGAAGACCATATGTCATAAAAAAATTATATTTGGAGAATCGGATTAGATCAGATTATGTCTATCGAATTCCTTGGATCATGGAAGTTAGATCAGATTGAAACTTTAGTATCTTACCTATCATTAGTCCATATTACCTTGATTATTATTATATTATTTTTAGCTATTTTAGCTGCTATTTAGAAGGGATCATGATTGAACTTCACTATGATATCAACTTTCAAAATCTCTATTTAATTGAGAGACTTGTACAAATTACTATAACGAATATTAAGAGCACTTAACCTATTGTGATGAACTTTATTTGTGAGAATACATTTAATTGTAAAATATTTGTGTTGTGCTTTTGCAAATTATGTTCTTGAGAGAATTTAATGAGGGGAATGATGTCTAGGTTCACTGATTTTAATGTTTGAAGATAGTGCTTATTACTAGTTTTTAATTAGCTGCGGCGCAAACCTAGGAAAGTCAAAAACGTAAAAAACATGGGTTGCTGAAAGTCTTTTTAGGGATGAAAGCAAACTGAAGGATGTACAAAGACTTTCGATAATTTTATTTTGGAATTTTATCTGTAAAGATAATTTTTTTATTTTTTATTTTATAAAAACAAAAAGGGGTGCGCCTAGTCCCTCCACTTTTGGCTTTGAAATTAACCAACTTTCAATTTTTCTTCCATTTGCTTCTTTGTTCCTGAAGGAAAGTCATTTCAATTTCTTTTATTTTCTTTTAGGGACTGTTTGTTTGACTGGAAAATGATTTTTGTAAAATATTTTACTTTTTTGAAAAATGATTTACTAAAAATATTTTTTTGTGTTTGGATGAATCTATGTAAAATATTTTACATTGTTTGGCGATTTTCGAAAATATTTTCCGGAAAAGTTATTTTACATATATTAATAAATTTATATACATATTAATAAATTTTTATATTTTAAATTATTTTTACATATATGGCAATGATTTATTTATAAATAAATAAATCAAATTAAATATATAATAATACTTAATTATTAAGCTACAATATTAACCGTCAGAAATTGAAAACAACCAATGTCAAATAAATATTTGTAATTGTGTTAAAAATAAAAAAACAAGGATTGAATAATTATAAATTAGCTTCCAAACCACAATTAAAAACAAAATTATCCACAAAATCATTTTAAAAATCTATAAAATGAAAGTTTAATAAAACACACATAAAGTTGTGTTTGTGAAGCTTTTAGAAATTGTCTTTTATTTTTCTTTAATTTGTTTGTTATATAAATTATTTATTAATTGTCTACTTTAAATTTCATGACAATCCTTCAACAGCTGAAAGCGATTAGTGTTTTAAATAGGTAGATAAATTAATTAATTAGGCCTTGCTGCAGGTATGAATAAATTCATAGCTAAAACACATAAGCACAATCAAAACTGTCCAAATAAATAAAGTAATAAGATCTGAATACAATTGTCACGGTACATAGGATTTTATATGAAGTAATATATAACCCACCCTTCTCAAGAATAGGTTATATGTAAAGCTTTCAAAGTACAATCATATCTTGTAAAAAGGTGTGATTCCCAGGAGATTGAAGCATTTTCTCATAACCATTGTGGTTGCTTCACATAATAGTAGTCTACTTGTTTCCTTATCTGACCCGATAACCTGCTCATTTCATCAATATATGCCACATGTCATCTTAAAGTTTCATTGCAACATCTTTTACCTAGAATTCACTCCGCCATTACAACTTTCCTAGTTTCAACACTAGGTGAACGACCTTGTAAGGGCAAGGTGACAAGCAATAACAAGGTTTATTTTACCAAGAAACCATATAATTAGATTGTTGATCATACCTTGCACTTAGGTTGCTGTAAAATTTGGAGAAAATTTCGGATAAATTATAGAGGTAGTCACATACAACATTCGGTAACAAATTGGTACAAGCCTACTCAACAACCTGAAAGCAAGATAAAAATTTGTCAGACCGAGCCTGAGTCAAGAAACAATAAATAGATTGTTCTTTTTTTCCTTAAGTTCTTACCTCAAAGAAGCTGCAGACAAATGGAGCCCCAAATCGCGCTCATCCTTATGCTCCAATACTAATGTCCCTTCTATTAAAAACAAAGAGATAATGGGTAAAAGTTGCAGATATTGAATCTGATAGAAAAGAGTAGTTCTACTTAGCCTAATAACATCATACTAATGTCAGTACATAAAAAGGCAACTAAAAGATTTACAACGCTACTGCTTCAGATTGAGGAGGAACTTACATTCTTCACATCTGGAGTAAGATACAATCCCTTTTTACTTACTTTTAGGTTCAATTGAAGTACTCATGTGCTATATTCGTGTTCAACACATCCGGAGGTGATACAATCTTTTTACATATAGGGACCAATAGCAAAATTTAACCTTTTTACATATTTTTTTCTTTCAACGAATAAAATCCAATCCATAATAAAACCTCGTCCAAATTTGGATCATAATATAGTGAATACACTATGCACGCAGTATAAATATTTGAGAACCAAGAAATCACTAACTTACAAATAGCTAGCAATTGCCAAACAACCATCAAACCAAAGGCATAATGAAAAAAACAAGCTCTGAATCCCATCTCATTTTAAACTGAAGCCATTATAACTCATAAAGAAAAGCTAGATATTTTAGAACCAAATAGGTAAATAAAGATTCCATAGCAATAAGTCTGTATATAATAACATCTACACAATCAGACAGTAAGTCTACTTTCAACTGCTAAAAACAGTAAGCTAGAACTTGCCTTCACACAGTTGATAACATCAAGCGCTTGTGCCACTAGTTTGGTGAAGCATAGCATCGATCTCATCACCATCCTCCATTTCCAGCTGAAACAAAAGAGAAAATATGCATTAGAACACATTCCCCTTCCGCAATGTGCACATTAGCACGAGTGGTCACTCATCTAATAGAGAAAATAGAATGATACCTCATTAGGAGTTTGCTCGCCTCGCAGGCGGCGGCCATTGAACAAGAAGGCAATCGAGTTGAAATCCATAGATTGTCGATCATAATATGCATTCATGAGCTTCTTCAGTTGAGTGCTTCTTTTGATCTTAAAGAAAACTTCATTCCCATCCTAGGCTCATCATACAAAATTACAAATTTAGTCCAAAATAAAATAGGAAGCCTTACTCCAAAAGGCCAATTATAAATCTCAAATCCACTACGACAATATGAACAACTCTTCAAATATATATCATTTAACGGTAAACTAACAAAGTGTTGAACCAGAACCGCTTACCAACAAAAAAAAATTAACAGTTTCCATGAATAGATAAGTCAAAACAAATGTGTGTCACGGTCACAACAAGAATTTATACCAAATTTGCAGCTCTCTATCATCCCAAAAGTACTAAAACTATTTCAACCTTCAAATTTTCTACGCCCTACAACCTGAATTAACTTCCCATTATTCATATATCTCTCACTCCTAACCTGAACTTATTGGAATTAACAGTTCAATTTATTCCTACTAACATACGGACAAAGATACACTTAGCTTTTTCTCAGTTTTAAAAAAGTCAAAGATACCACAAATTTCAAACTTTGAGTAAACAAATTTACCTAGCTCTCTGATCCACCTTTTGGTTTCTCTAGATGCAGCAACAAAAACTGTCATCGATCATGGGTTGTTACTAGGCTAAGAATTTATTTTCTGGAACCAGACCCGATCCACCAATCAAATCAGTGAAAATTAAACAGAAAAAATATTTTGTGGAATCTTCAACAAACAATTTGGATTTTTAAAAGAATTAAACAGAAAAAATACTTGTTGATGACAGAGAGAGAACCACTGTTTCTGAGTCTTCTTTTTTTTACTGTGGCTGCTAATTTTTTAGGGTTTCTTCAAAATACAAGTAAGGCCGACGGTCGACGGAGATGGTGAGGTGAGGTGACAAACGGAGATGAGGAGGCAGAGGATGTGGAAGAAAATTTGCTTAGAAGAGAAAAGAGATTGCTTAGAAGAGAAAGGAGAAAGGGAAAATGTCTTACGGATTAGAAATCGGTAAGACAATTTCCAAAATTTTACTTTGGATTTTACCCGTGTTTGTAAAATGTTTTCCTATGGAAATCATTTTCCACCAAACAAACACACCCTTAATTTAAATTACATTCCTTCTTTTGTTGCGTAGATTCTTTTTCGTAAGCAACTAAACTCCCATTTTAGCTTTACGCAGATAATCGATCCGGGAGAAAATCAATGAGACTCAAAATCATATCAAAATCCTCTATTTTGGTATTCGTTATTTCTCTGGTTTAGAAGATAGATATAGTTGTCTCACAAATTCGTAAGTAAAAAACGGTCCGTTAATTTGGTGTTGTGCGGCGTACAATTAGAAGAATTGATACAATCTATAAATGTTATAATCGATCTACTAAAGAAAAAATTGATGTGACCAATTGAGTGAGTGATTGGATCCATCAAGGGAAATAACGGTCGAGTTTAAACATCTTGCGTGATTGAGACCATTGATTTGAGTCAGGTCCTTCTAGTTCTTAAGGCTACAAAGGAGTTAAATTGTGAAAGTTGATTTCAGGGATGTTCTTTTAGTAAAAGTTAATTGTTGAGCATTCCCACAGTTAATTTACACACGGAAGAACTGGTGGTCTAAGTCATTTCCTCGATCACTATAATTGACTTATCGGTTAGAGGAGAATATTTGTTGTCAATGATCAATTTGAAACATGAGCCTAAGTTGTCCCTGAAATTAGAACGTTGTCTCATCGATTTATTCAATCTTTATTTTGTTTTGTTTATTTTAATGCAATTTTGATTTTTTATTTTAATCAAATTTAATCCCCTTTTCTATTTTTTGTATAGATCGACGCATGTTATGGGCACGACAGATGCTTGCCGCGCAACCTGGTTAAAACGAATAATAATTTTAGATATCTCAATCCCTATGAAATTGACCCCACTCCCTATACTACTATTTATATTTTTTTAGGTGTATGAACTTTATTTTTGGTGGATTCGACATCCATCATGTGTAAACCAACTCTGTTGTCGCTTGTTTTCTTTTTTTTTTTTCACAATGTTTGGGAAAGTGCTAACCTCCGTAGGTTGTAGCGACTCGGTTTCTAGTGGTGTTAGAAAATATGGTTTTAGAACCACATTCTCGTAAACCGAGTTCTCAAATATAGAATTGGAATATTTACAGGGTTAACATGAAATTATAATGAAGATCAATCAAGTAATTTAGCCAAAAAATAGTTAATTAAAACTTAATGACTAAATTGTAAAAGTTCAATTGCTATTGAGTTTTAGTTTAGAAAATGCTTGAGGACTTGGATAGCAATTATCGAAAGGATCAAAATGATAAATAAACTAAATTTTAGCATGAGATGGTGAATGTTGATGATGATTACACTTAGTTTAATTAATTAATTGTAATTAAACCTTAATTAAAATAATTAAGCAATTTAATTGAAGCTAAATTAATAATAAGAAATAATGTAATTGGGATGACAACAAAGTTGTCAGCTTTCCCAAGCAACCACCGTCCACTAAAGAAGAAAAAAATAGAAGAAAATGCCACAACTAAGTACATTCGGCCATTAAAAATTCATAAGGAAAATTAAGCTAATTTCATTATCATGGAAGCTTGATTTAGTTAGCTCATGTATGAAATTGTTTAATTTTTAAGTTTTTAACATGTTGTCATTGTAGAGAAATGAGTGAATTAGGCTTGAATTTGATAGATATTAAGCTTAGATCATGAAAATGACTAAATTGTAAAGCCAATTAAGCTTGTTAGATAACTTTGGAACATTAGGGACTAAATTGAATAAATTAAAATTTTTCATGAAATTATGTTATGAATAGAAAGTATAGTGTCCCTAATGAAAGAATGTGAAATTAGATTTTGATCTGATTCTAGATATCAAAAGATATGCATATCTCGAGTATAAGGACTAAATTGAATAAAATAAAAAGTATGTTTGACTTTGTATTTAAATGTAAATTGAATGAAATCTGATATTATTTTGTTTATTGAATTCTTGATCGTAACTAAAGGCGATGACGAGCTGTCACGAGAGAAATAAAAAGTGAGAGTCGTTGATGAGTGACGAAAGAAATTCAATTTATATTTCTATGTTTCGAGATCATTGAACATATATAACTATGTATGTTGATTGCATGCTTTCTATTAAGGTAAGATTATAACTTGTTCCGTGAAGTGATTCATATTGACGGATATGGAATGATAATGAATATTGAGAATTTGGATTGAATTGTATATAATATAAAAGAGTGTGATACTATTGGTATATGACATTTTATACAAAAATTATGTGAATTATGCTATATGATATTGGATACATATATGAATTAATGATGAGACATAGTGAATTGAGATGAAAAGAATATGGTATGAAATTTTGATATGTTGAGAATTGAATTGAGATGTGAATATATCGTAAATGAGTATAAACGAGTTTGATAATATCAAGTAATTACGAATTGATGAAATGAATTTTGAATTTGATATTGAATATATAATGATGTGTAATTGGATATTTAACTGTTTGGGTAGAGTTGAATATAGTTGGCATGCCATAAGGTTAGATTTGTGTACGGATTTATACTTTGATTTTACCGATGAGGCATGGAACGCATTATACTTCGAACGTCTAATAAGGCGCGAATCACATTTTACTTCGATTATATCGATGAGACGTATAGTGCAATATTTACTTTGAACGTTCTGATGAAGCGTTAGGTGTCGTATTAGTGTGTTGGTTGGATAATCCGTGTAACCATTCGAGTCCGAGTTAAGTTAATAGGGATTATAAAATGTTAATTAGTTAAATGATATTTGAAGTGATTTGATAGCACAAAATAGTATTACAAATGCATATATGTGATATGTGAATATTCATAGCATGTAAAAGACCATGCAAACTAGTTATACGAGCCTAGAGAACCGATATGGAAATATAGAGAATCAATAGATTTAATACGGAAACGGGATAATGATGTGTTTAAATGGTTTGAATTGAAATGAAATCAAATGCATTAATGCTAATAGAAAGGAAAGTATGATATGTTACATTGATATGTGTTTAAATGTGTTTAAATGACATGTTCTATGAAATTGTTGATTTTGAGAATATATAACTCATATATGTGTATATATACATGTGATATGGATAGGTGATATTAGAATGGTTGCAACTTAAACATGCTTATTCTCATTCTTATCATATTAATGTTTATGATTATAACTTGAATAATGGAAGTACCACTGAACTTTATTGCTTAGCATACAATTTGTTTATTTCGTGGTCAAGTGTAGATGGACCTCGAAGTCCTGAGAAGTAACTCAAAATCCAATTCGTAGTTTTGACTCAACAAAGTTTGTATAGTCCCTTTTCATTTTAACATATGGCATGTACTTAGGGTTTGAGTCAGTTTTACATAATATGTGGTCATGTTGATATTTAAAGCTAGAAATGAGATATTTCGATATGGCCAAATGGTTGATTTATATAATTGAGATTGGTATATGGTTGAATTAAATGAGACGTTGTATAACTTGTGGCATATGTGTATATTTCTATCAAATGGTTAGACTTATGGAACTTGGCATTTATGTTTAAGTTGAAATGACAAATTTTATGTGATGCATATGTATATAAGATGCTAAATTAAGTAAGCATATTTGAAAGATATTCTTGCTGAAACGGCTGAATTGAGACATAAGTTTGATTGTTTAGGTGTTGCAAAATTGGTACCAATTGAACCATTTCAAAATAGATGGTCACGTTGCAACGTCAGACCTTAGTCATTGTAATGAGGAAATTGACAATGAGTTGCATTGCAGCAAGGAACCCCTGAAGTTGTATAAGACCTGGAAATTATTATATAATATAATTCAAATGAGTAATATAATTAATAGCTTGTATACAAGGTTAAATTGAATTTTATTTAATTGTAGTTACTCCAACAACGAATGTGACATCCCGTAATTTGAACTCGACGATCGGGATCGTCGAGTACGGGTGTTAGGCAGGCAATGACACTTTTGTTATTATTTAGCTTGTTACTTTGCAGTTGTTTCAAGTTAATAAAATAATTTTAAAAAATGAGAACTTGAAAAGCATCATTATAAGGAGAATCTCAAGAAAGCAATTTCTTCTTGAGTTTCAAGTGAATGGAATGAAAGAAAGGTTGCTTAAGCAAATATGTGATTGGATATTGAGTTGGTTTGAATAGTTGGAGCCATGAACACATTTGGACTATATAAAATTCAAGTTGACTAAGATAATGCTTACGAGACTCCACCTTATAATATGACAACTTTTCAAAACATTGTTAATTCAACTAGAATGGTGATATCAATGAAAGAATCACTCATACGCAAAAAAAAAATTTAAATTAAATTAGTGGTTCTATTTATTTGAGAAAAAATTTGTTTTCATGCTAGTGGAGATAAAAGAAAATATAATACAACACTATTTAGACAACAAATAGTGGTTGCATGAAAAAGAAACTGTTATAATCCAATAGGATTTAAATTCATTACCTTGAATGAGATAGGCGACGAACTCACTCTTGAGGCTCCATTAATGGTGGTTGAAGGTCGATTTATGGTGGCCTTAAGTGGTGGTTAATTGTGATAGACATGGTTCCTCTTTCAACCAATCTTTCTTATTCACTAATTTTTTTATCTTCACCTAAAAAATCATCATATGTCTGTGTCAGGGATCAACCCGATTAAGCAACAAGTAACAAAAATAGCGGAATAAAATTGAGAAATTGAACACACAAATTTAACGTGGAAAAACCCCTCCAAAGAGGATAAAAAATCACGGCCAAAGATAATTTTACTATAATGACAAAAGAACGAAGAGTACAAAAGATGGAGATAAAACTAAACCCCAAAAACCCGAACACAAAGAACCCTCAAAACGTAAACACAAAATTCTCTAAATGTGTTATGAGTTCTAATCTCTAATGAGTGTATTTTCTAAGGTTGTAAAAGAGCCTATTTATAGGCTAAATTCATATGTCAATTAATAATAAAATAATCTAAACTAATCAGTGTTTGATTGAAACAAATAAACAAAGTTTAACTAGAAGATTATTTCTCAATTTTGACTGAAATATGAGTCATACTTAACAAATCTTCACATTGACTCATATTTCTATAATGCCATATTTGCCAAAGCCTACCACGAGCCTATCTTGAACTATGCAGAGAATTAACTGAGTCGAATCTGTGCTTAGAAATTGGAAGAATCCTAGCCTTTGACTTGTACATTGCCAAATCAAAACTAACCCGGGTCTGATTTTCATGAATACAGTGCCCTAACTTTTCAAAACCTGCATCTAAAAGAGAACCTCTCTTCAACGAAATGATCATACATTTTTCCCTCCTATGACCAAGTTGCCTCCGCTCCAAACGAGTTGACTTCGACTCTGTAATAGACGAGGGACGTCCCATTTCACTGGTCACTGTAGAACCTTCCAGAATATAAAGACTGCCAGTTATTTTACCTTTTAACAAAACGAGATCTCCACGAGATACTTTAATGTCGCTCGACTCGATGTTGATTCTGCATCCTTTCAAGTCTAAAATACTCAATGAGATGAGATTCTTTCGTAAATCAGGTACATACCTGACATCTGAGAGTGCCCTAATCGTCCCATCGTGTATCCTAATTTTAACAGTACCAATACCAATTACCTTACTAGATGAATCGTTTCCCATGCGCACAACTCCACATTCAACCGAATTGTATGTGAAGAACTGTTCTCTATTGGGACACATGTAGAAAGAACACCCCGAATCTAGGATCCACTCGGACGTGAGCTTGGAGTTATCGTTCGTTGACACTAATAAGAAATCATTACCGCTTTCATTGGTCAAATTAGCACTAGCTACATCTTCCTCATTACTCTCAACAGCTCTTTTATTTCGCAGTTTATAACAATCTGCTTTGACATGACCTAACTTTTTACAATAGCGGCACCTTTTGTCTCGTTTCTTTGATGCTATCAAAATAGAAGCTTGCCTATTTGCCTTACTATCCAAATGAAGCTCATTGTCGAGTTTGCCTCTACTCAACAAATGACCCTTCACATCTTCGAACGAGAGTTTGTCTCTGCCATAAATCATGGTCTCCCTGAAGGGGGTAAAGAGCACAATAATAGTATAGCTTGATCTTCATCATCATCAATATGAACCTCAACATTCTTTAAATCATTTAAAAGAGTAATGAATTGACTGATGTGATCTCTAAGAAGCCCACATTCGTTCATGCGAAACGTAAATAGACGTTTCAACACTAAACGGTTAGCCAGAGACTTAGTTGCATAAAGAGTTTCTAACTTTTTCCACAAGGCAGATGAGGTCTTCTCCATCAATACCTCCCATAATACCGTATTCGCAAGGCACAGCTAGATTGCAGACAAAGCCTTTTCATCAAGCTCTTCCCATTCTGTTTTATTTAGATTCTCAAGCTTTTTCCTGGTAACAATCTTTTTCAAACCAGATTGAACTAGAATTGCCATCATCTGAACTTGCCACAGATTGAAATTTGTCTCACCATCGAATTTCTCAATTTCAAACCTTGTTGCTGCCATATCTGAATGGGTTGGTTTATGAAAATTGAACTAGCTCTAATACCACTTGTTAGGGATCGACCCGATTAAGCAACAAGTAACAAAAATAGCAGAATAAATTGAGAAATTGAACACACAAATTCAACGTGAAAAAACCCCTCCAAAGAGGATAAAAAATTACGGACAAAAATAATTTTACTATAATAGCAAAAGAACGAAGAGTAAAAAAGATGGAGATAAAACTAAACCCCAAAAACCTGAAAATAAAGAACTCTCAAAACATAAACACAAAATTCTCTAAATTGTTATGAGTTCTAGTCTCTAATGGGTGTATTTTCTAAGGTTGTAAAAGAGTCTATTTATAGGCTAAATTCATATGTCAAATAATAATAAAATAATCTAAACTAATCAGTGTTTGATTGAAATAAATAAACAGAGTTTAACTAAAAAATCATTTCTCAAATTTAACTAAAATAAGAGTCATACTTAAAAGTCAGACATTTATATATAAAGTTAGGTTGATAACAAAATATTCTGATGAATTGAAAATTTTTTAATTTTGAGAGAGAGAGAGGTGTTTACTTACGAACAATATGGCAGGTGGTGGAAATGTAGAAGCAATTACTGGTGACATTATTATAACAACATTTGATTCTGCACTTTTTGCCCAACTGTTGTCTCCACTACTGCACGGATCGATCCTAAAGCTTCTACTACACATAAAAAATAGTCATTTACAAAGGGGAAAAGGGTGGACTTTATTATTAAATACCTTCGTCTTTTGTAAGTGTAGCTCCTAAAGTTGCAGTTGCAAGACGGCAAACTGTGAATATGGGAGCAAAAACAAGTACGGGAGGAAGCATTTTGATTGTTAAAGAGATTTTAATTTAAAAACGAAAATGGAAATAGAAAAAGGGCACAAACATTGGATGTTAATTAAATATGAAAGTGGGAAGTTTCAACTCAATGAAAAGCAGGCAAAAAAAAAAAGAAGAGGTTATCTGGTTCTGGTCCCATGCACAGTGTATAGCAATGATTTTACAAGCCACCTGAAAACTTTACATACCCCATTTTATTTAAAATTTGTAAGCCCACCTTTAAATATTAAAATCATATTTATTTCAATTTTTTATTATAAAAAATCATTTTATTTGTTTTGGAATTATCCCTTTGGTGAAATTTGATTTCTTTTTTCCATCAAAAAAATAATAATATGTTTTTTATTCCATGTCATTTGTATCCTTTAGTATTTTCATCTTAAATTTCAATAGATCATATTGGATTTGATTTTGTTCAGGATGAAAATATTGAAATGACATCTTATTAAAAACAGATATAAATGGCATGGTATCCCAATTTTATATAACTCTTTCTTTGTTTTAATATGATTCTATTGGCCACTCTAATGCTTTTTCAAGTATCAAAACAAACTCTTCTTCAGGCATTGAGTTTTCTCTTCTTCTTTCTTTTTTTCATTTTTAACAGTTTGGGTTGGGATAAGAGTTTGGACCTACTTTAAAGGAATTGGGCTGAAAATATAGTGTTTTTCAATTTGGGTTAGGACAATTTGGCCAAACCTATGAAGACCGATTCATTCAGTTTTTTACTTTGCTTTGGACTCATATATTCGCTGATTTCCAATCTAACCGACCGGTCTAATCCGATTTCAATAACATTATTGTATACTAAATTAGAAGTTCTAAAGTTTTAAGCAATAAGCTTATTAATTAAAAGTTTATATAAAAAATTAAATGATACTTTTAAAAAGTTTCCAAATTTCATCATTTGTAAGTTTTTATTGATTTTATATAATAAAAAATATTTAAAAGATAAAATATCCTCATTTTCTTTTGATACCAAATCCTATTATCTTATTGTTTCTTGAAATGTCTCATATCAAGGTCCTATTTAACCATAAACAAAATGCTATATTGATTAAAATTTTACAAACGCATTTCAAAGCATACATTCCTAATTAACGTATTCTGCCAGTTCTCTTACTTTGTTGAAGTTGAATTGGTATTTTGCGTATACGAAGATATTGAACTTGCGGGATATAGATCAGATGACAAAGTCCATTGCCCATCTCCTAAGATACTCTTTGTCTGACTGTTGTTTTCCGCATCATTTCCTTCTGCTCTCCCATACAACCTTTTGGCATCGAACTTGCTTGCGTAAATACTTGATTCCATGAGTATGTCCGCAACCAACGCCTTGCCTTCGAGCATGCTCACCACCATAGACATGGAAGGCCTTGCCGCTGCGGTAGGATTTGTGCATAAGAGAGCTACATCGATCATCACCATTGCCTCTTCTGCGTTACAATGGTAGGCTACCCTTGGATCAATTAAATCTAACAACTTCACCTCTTGCTTCAACGTAATAGCCTAGAAACAAAATTTAATTGCATATGAAGCTTCACATATCAACATGGATTTATAATGGGATTAACAAAGAGAGTTCGGTTACCAAATCAAGGAGATAGAAAGATTCTTCCTTTCCGCGGCCTTGTTTAGTGTTGCACATGCCACTAACAATTTCAAGGGACACGATCCCGAAACTATATACATCTGCTTTATCAGTTAAATGTCCATGCATTGCATATTCCGGAGCCATATAGCCACTGCAAAGTTAAGAAGATAAATCAAATCTAGCTTCTAAACTGCAAATAGGGACAAGCAATCCGAAGTGGAACTTACTAAGTTCCAGCAATTCGGGTGCTAATGTGGATATTGTCTTCTTCGTCAAGCTTGGCCAAACCAAAGTCGGATATTTTAGGGTTTAGATCCTTATCAAGCAACACATTGGTGGCCTTAATGTCTCTATGGACAATCTTCAACCTTGATTCTTCATGGAGATAAGCTAAACCTCTTGCTATACCAATGCAGATCTTCCGTCTAGTTGGCCAGTCTAATGTCAACTGAGATTCTTCTGGACCTTTAAATAACCATAATATAAAAGAGACAGATATGTTAAACATACTTGTCTTTATATATCCGTGAGTGTCGATAATACCAAAAGGAGTTAAAGTAAATCAGGCGAACGAGATGTACCTGTTGGAACAAGGAGACAATAACAGGCTGTTTTGTATCTTGCTTGAATAGCAAGCCTCGAGCCTTGTTGAAGAAACAAACTCAGAAGCAAAACAGAAAATGAAACTAGCAGGCGAATAACAGAAAAGAGAGAAGAAGATTGAATGAAAAAAAATGAGCTGATATTTTTTCATTTTCTCAAAACAAGGCATTAAGTCATTACATATTTCAGTCAACAAGTAAAACAAACAAGTAATCACCTAATCAACTACCTAACTCCACTAATTTGCATTGAAACTTACAAGATTAGCTTGTACAACTTGCATTGCTGACTTTTCAGTCAATCAATATCAAAACATTTACCTACTTAGTTCAACATGAACTAGATTACAAAACAATCAAAATGGAACCAAAACAGCAAGTGGATTGGCGACTTCAAACTTGATTCTTTGCACACAATGGCACCTTCGCTTCTTTGCTATTTCTTGAGCATCACCACCTTTGCATGTCGTGCATGGCCACCTTTGCATGGGAACTAAACTTAACACTCCTCCTTAGTTTCCATGCTAGTAATACCTAATTCCTTTTGAATTTAACAAATTTAGACACATTGAGTGCCTTTGTGAAGATATCGACAATTTGCATACAATCGCAATGAATCAGCTCGATTTCATGAGCTTGTTCCATCTCCCTTATAACATGCAACTTAATATTGAAGTGCTTGGTTCTACCATGAAAAATGGGATTTTTTGCAATTGCAACAGCAGATTTGTTGTCGCAATAAATCTCTGTTGCCTCTTTTTGGTTATGGTTTAAATCAGCCAAGATTTTTCTAAGCCATATGGCTTGATTCACAGAGATCTGAAGACAACATATTCAAACCTGTTGTTGATTGTGCCACGACTTTGTTTCTTAGAGCTCAAAGAAAACATGCACGAGCCAAGACTAAATGCATATCCGGATGTGCTCCTCATGTCATCACTCGATCCAATGATCACTATCAACATAGCCTATCGACTTCATGTTTTCAACCCTTTTGAACAATACACCATGATCAATGGTGCCTTTGATGTATCTTAGCACTCTTTTAGCTGCTTGAAAGTGCTGATCATTGCAGCAATTCATGTATCTCGATAGCACACTAACAGCAAACATGATATCGGGTCTTGTTGCAGTCAAATACAACAGACTACCAATGAGACTCTTGTACATAGTCTCACAAATTGGTTCACCACTCCCTTGCCTCGAAAGCTTCACTCCAACAGCCATTGGTGTGCTTGTTGGCTTGCAGTTCTTCATAGAGAACTTATCCAGGATCTTCATAGTAAAAGAACTCTGACTAAGAAAGATTCCCTTTTCTGTTTGCTTCACTTCCATTCCAAGAAAGTAGTTCATTCTGCCTAAATCAGACATTTCAAACATTTCCATCATTTTTCTTTTGAAATCTGCGAGCATTCTTCTATCTCCTCCAGTTACCAGTAAATCATCAACATAGAGTGACAGGATAAGCTGAGTTTCAGCTTGGTTCTTCTTCACATACAGTGTTGGTTCACTGGGACTTCTCTCAAATTCCAAACTGAGCAAGTAAGAGTCAATTCGAGCATACCAGGCTCGAGGAGCCTGTTTCAGGCCATATAAAGCCTTTTTCAGTCTGTACACCATGTGTTCTTTGTCAGTGATCACAAATCCTTGAGGCTGCTCGATGTAGATCTCTTCTTCCAGGAAACCATTAAGAAATGCAGACTTAACATCAAGCTGATGAATGGTCCACTGATGTTGAGCAGCCAAGGCAACTATCATTCTAAGCAGTGTCAAGCACAGCTCTTGGTGCAAATGTCTCCGGTAGTCCGACCATACCTTTGGCTAAATCCTTTGACAACAAGCACGGCTTTTAGCTTGTTCAGATCGCCATCGCATTCATTTTACTCGATAGACCCATTTTACTCCAATGGTCTTCTTTCCGCGAGGTTTATCAACTAGCTCCCATGTCCGGTTCTTCTCAATCATGTTGATTTCATTGACCATAGCTAGTTTCCACCTTCATCCGCCTCACCTCTTCAAAAGCGCTAGGTTACGCTATTGCAACTTTGTGCCCTTTCATAAATATCATCTAGGGGCCTTGTGCCTCTCACGAGCACATCATCAACATCCATTTCGGTCCTAGCTGCTCAAGTTCAACTTGATTAGGCACTAGGTCTTCAAAGCGCTTCGCTCATTTTTCTCCCAATTCCAAAGAGCTTTTCATCAAAGATGACATCTCGCTCACTGGACTTTGTTTGTTAAGGGATCCGAACCCTGTAGCCCTTCTTGACTGAGCTGTAGCCTACTAGAACACCTGGTTGAGCCCTTTTAGAGAGCTTGTCTCTCTTTGCTGCTGGTATTTGTGCATAACAAAGGCAACCAAACACCTTCAGATGTGCCAAAGAAGGCTTGAAACTGAACCAAGCCTTGAAAGGTGTCTCGGATGCAAGAGCTTTGGTAGGAAGCCTTCTGAAGGTAAACTGCAGTGTTTACTGCCTCAGCCCACATGGTTTTGGGCCGTTTCTTTTCAAACAGGAGACATCTCGCCATATCCATCAGGCTTCTATTCTTTCTTTCAGCTACCCCATTCTGCTGCGGTGTGTAGACATTTGTAAGCTGATGTTTGATACCAGCGTCATTGCAAATGGCTTGGCGAGTGAAGTGTACTCGGTGCCATTATGCATCCTTATCGATTTCAAACTTGCAACTTTGTTTCTTTTCTCTGAGTTTTAAACTTCACAAACACTTGAGCTACCTCGGACTTGTGTTTTAAGAAGAAAATCCAGCAAAACCTTGTAAGATCATCAATGAAGAGGATGAAATACTGTTTTTCTTTGAGTGATTCGATCCTCATCGGGCCACATACATCGAGTGCAATTGCAGTCTTTGGTAGCTCTCAAGTGAATTTGTAGGAAATGGCGGTCTTGCTGTTTCCCCATCCGCAAACTTCACATACATCATCATGCTCCATCGAAGTGGTGAAGTTCTCTGCCAAACCCTCTTTGGCCATTCGAGCCATTGATCTGAAGTTGGCATGTCCAAGCCTTTGATGCCAAAGCTTGGAGTCATCAACAGAGGCTGTGTATGCTGAGTTTGAGTCATTTGCCCAGTGAACCTCAAAGCATTTATCAGTCATTGTGACTGTCATAAGGCTTGATCCACTTGGATCAGTAATGTGGCATTGTTTGTCCTTGAACACAACAGAATAACCTTTCTCGAGCAGTTGAGCTATGCTGAGAAGGTTTCTGTCAATCTCTGGCACCAACAGCACATTTGGAATGATCTTGTTGCTGTGGGAGTACATATCAAGACTTCTCCTCTTCCTTGATCCTTATAAATGACCATTTCCAACCTTGACCTTGGTTTTATAACTTCATCCAAGGTTTTAAACAAGGAGGCATCTGGTGACATGTGGTTAGTGCAACCACCGTCCGACAACTTGACCTTTTGAGCATTTCTTACGAGCAATAAGCGAGAAACAAGAAAGACACTCGTTCTTCTTGGTCACTCTTGTCCTCGGCTACTCGAGCTTCAACCTTTGACTCTTGAAATTGATTACGCCTTGGCTTACTCCTGTTTTCTGAGACCTTTTCAACATGGCCCTTCTTCTTGCGGTGTTGGCATCTTGCATCCGCCTAAACCAACATCATCTTCTGGATGACTGGCCTCTTGCAATGTCTGCGAGGCTGGTCATTACTCCTTCGATGTCGTCTTAGGCTGTTTTTCCAAGGCCTTTTGCCTCTTGCGACTTTGAAGCTCGAGGCTTCTCCGCCTTGGCATTGAATGCACCTTCCGGTGATCTTCACTCTGCTAGCTCTCCTTTGTTCTGAGCATAGAAAGTGTTGATTAGCTCAGTCAAAGAGATGGTAGCAAGGTCTCTTGAGTCCTCTAAGGAGGATATCTTGGCCTCATATCTCTCGTGCAAAGTGGAGAGGACCTTTTCCACAATTCTTGCCTCATCAAAGTGCTCACCAAGGAGCCTTATCTTGTTAACCATCTGCTATGATTACATCGCATCTTTGCTTCTTGTTTCTTCTTCCTTCATCTTTAGATTCTCAAATCCTTCTCAAATTTAATAGCTGCTTTGTTGCCTTGTTCTCTCGGTGCCTTGAAACTCCTCCTTAAGCTTATCCCAGGCTGTTTTGGAGTCTCACAGCCATAATTCAGTGAAGATGACATCGATACACGATTCGGATGCGAGACATGGCTTTATGCCTTTTGGTCCTCTCATCAACATCTTTGCCTTATCCGAGCTCTTGTGGGATTAGCCTCGGTGGTCTTGGCTCAAGATCTGTGTTAACAACTTCCCAGATCAAAGGCCCTGCAGGTAAGTCTTCATCTTGACCACCATATGTGGAAGCCATCTCCATTGAAGACCTGGTGGAAATTGCTGGTGAAAAACTTGAGGAAGACATTCAGCTTTCTTAGTTTAATACAACAGGTCCACTAAGAATGAAGCTCTAGATACCAATTGTTGGAACAAGGAGACAATAACAGGCTGTTTTGTATCTTGCTTGAATAGCAAGCCTCGAGCCTTGTTGAAGAAACAAACTCAGAAGCAAAACAGAAAATGAAACTAGCAGGCGAATAACAGAAAAGAGAGAAGAAGATTGAATGAAAAAAATGAGCTGATATTTTTTCATTTTCTCAAAACAAGGCATTAAGTCATTACATATTTCAGTCAACAAGTAAAACAAACAAGTAATCACCTAATCAACTACCTAACTCCACTAATTTGCATTGAAACTTACAAGATTAGCTTGTACAACTTGCATTCTTGACTTTTCATCAATCAATATCAAAACATTTACCTACTTAGTTCAACATGAACTAGATTACAAAACAATCAAAATGGAACCAAAAGCAAAGCAAGTGGATTGGCGACTTCAAACTTGATTCTTTGCACAATGGCACCACCGCTTTTGCTATTTCTTCGAGCATCACCACCTTTGCATGTCGTGCATGGCCACCTTTGCATGGGAACTAAACTTAACAGTACCAAATAATGCACGAGCAAGGCTGTTGTTTTCCAAGTACTCATATATAAGCATCAGTTGATTTCCTTCAATGCAACATCCATATAGCTTTACTAGATGAGGATGTTGTACAGCTGAAATCATGCCAATCTCCGTCACGAACTCACGATTTCCTTGCTTTGATCTAGCCGATAGCTGCTTGACAGCGATTTCTTTTCCGTCTGCTAGAATTCCCTACATTTTGAAAAGCATTACACCATGTTCAGTCATCAAAAAAGTAACCGGTCAATGAATGTGTAGCTAGAACACGATATATACCTTATAAACAGGACCAAAACCGCCCTCTCCGATCTTATTAGCAGCATCAAAGTTGTTTGTTGCGTCTTTAATTTGCCTTAAGGTGAAGGAACCAGTCTGCAATTCTATACCTTTTAGATCTGTCGAAAAACCAAAGCTAAATACATAAGAAACATTTAATTATAATATAGCTTCTAATTAACATCTCTGTTTTCCTAATCCTATTTGTTACATAAATGGTAAAATAGGTAGGGGATAGGTATATTTTATTTCATTACATGTCTCACGAATTTCAGACATAATTAATTTATCTATACATACCTCGTTCCAGTGTACTCCTCCGTCTTAAGCATCCACTCCACCAAAGGATTCCAACCACAAGCAAGAAAGTAGCGAATGCTGCTGCAGCCACAATACCAACCTTCGCAACTGCGCTGATACCTCCCCCACTTTCCGATCGAGGTTTATAAACTGGAATTGAAGAAAATTATATAAATGATATCAATGAACTTGAGATGACACTCTAATTGAAGAAAACTATATAAAGACTTAGTTACAATCATGAGATGGCACAAGTGTAGTAAACATTGAATTAGTTCATACAGTCACACAAAAGAGTATATGTGATAAAGCCATTAAATCTATCAACCTACCAGGATCAAAGACAGACACTGCAGAGATAAGAGGACCATAAACTCCTCTCACGGGAATAACTGTTGTCCCTTTCCCAGTCCACTGCAAATGGATCTCCAAAGTACCATCCGAAACATTTGCAGTAAAATTCTTTAGAATTGGTTTGCCAGCCCCACCTGCTTCATCCTTAATATTGAAATCCTTCAGCTCCCGCTTTCCCTGCAAAGTATCCATTCCATTTGACCGAACTTTCCATATATGCATTCACACGTGTTGTAAAGGTTAACAACGATGTCATATATGCAGTCACATGGCTGTAATCTTAGCTTAACCGGAGATTGGATTTTGAACCCATATTAGGTCGAAGAGCCTTCACTGGCTCTAGTTCTAATATCAGAACTTGGTAAGAAGATATGAGTTGAAATACCTGAATGTAAACATCAAAGATCCGCCTTCCTAAGCTGCTATAATTTTTACCATCAGTGAACTCTATCTCCGCAAAATGGAGGCTCACGTTGTATGTTGCATTGTGCAAACAAAACGCATAGTAAGTCAAAGAGCTAGGTGAAAGACGTGCGTTGATGTAAAGCTGACCAATACTCGAAGAAAGTTGGTTTTTTTCCAAAATTAATACATCCTTTTCAGTGCCATCATCCAAAAAAATACCAGTGCTGCTAAATGCCCAATGAGTAGTACTTCTATAAAATCTTGAAGGCCCGGCAGGATCAGAATCAGCTTGATAGGTGATATTGTTAATAGTTTCTTCTTTCCCTCCACAGTTTATATAAAGATAGTGCGAAGCTGAGGTATAATGGAACAACAATTCAATAAGTATTGCAGGAAAATACAACCACAGTGAAATGGCCATTAGAACTTAACATTGTTAAGCATTAGATGAAATTTCCACTTACGTTCCACTGGACAGTTAAGGTTTCCCAAACATGAAACAACTCCTCTATTAAAATAATTATAAGGCCCGGAAAATTTTTAGGCATTGTATTTATAAGAGCAAAATTGCAGGTGGATCAAAGAAAATGATAGTTTTTTATCACTTACGAATTATTGATCCTTGAAGTGCTTGCAAACAAGTTCCTATAGATGATAAGGACATATTAAATAAACCATAGCTAGTATATTGAAGATCCACTCGTAAATAAAAAAAGAAAAAAAAAATCTCAAAGACCATAGCTTAGGTTTTTCTTACAGGCCACTTTTCTGACAGTCATCAACACCACCTGTACTTGTGAAGTTGTTATATGAAAGATCTCTGCAAACAGAATAGTTCAGAATATTAGTGTGATGATCAAGCGTCTTGAGCGTATAATTTGTTGCCACTGAACACTTGGAAGAGAATTTCACATTTTTTTATTTGTATTAAGAATCCATTGAGGGATTGCTCCAGTAAACATATTTCCAGTTAAAAACCTGAGAAAAGAGCATCAGGAAATTTCTATAGTGAGATGATGTGCTATAGGAAGAGTCCTTAGTTAAAATGAAGCCCTTTTTGCAACTTAGATAATTATGTGTAAATATATATATCTCACAATTGTTTCACTTCTGGAAGAGAAATTCGAATTTCTCCACTGAGTTTGTTGAAGCTGAGATCTCTGCAAGAAAATATTTAAGTACAATTAGAAGTTAGAACAACAACAATATTTGGATGGTCATTTCAATGCACTAACATACATGCATGCAGGATAAAGCATCTAGTGGCCTATTGGTCTATTACTCACAAGGTCTCCAAGTTTGGCATATTTTGAAGGGAAGTAGGTAGCTTTCCAATGAGATTGCAGCTACTCAATATCCTATAATACAATCACAATAACACTCCATTATTTAAGTCAGCAAATATAATGCTCTTAAATTTAATCAATCTCATCCTTATTGCAATGTTTTACTTACAGATATTCCAATTTAGACAAATTACTAAGTCGTGGAAAAGTTGATTCAACTCCATTCAAGTCCGTAATCATTCTGTAAACAAAATATTCAACAAATATTATCCTAAATGTTATATATATAGATAGATAGATATAGAAATCTTTGAATTTTAAGATGCATTGCTTACATATATTTTAAGTTTCCCGAGGAACCTATGTCTGGAATTGGTCCACTCAAACCACTTGCAACAATACGTCTGCCATTATCAAAGTTGGATTCATTTAAATCTTTGATAAAAGCATAATCTTTCTAATGACAAAAATTAATTAATTAAAGTTCTCACATGTCCTCAAGCTTTTTCCAATTCTGGAAAATGAAACTGGGAATCTTTCCGGTGAAGTTGTTGTCACCGATCCGGCTATCGGAAAAAGATAATAATCAAAATTAGCATGTAAACAGTTTAGGGAGCATGAAATTAAGACCATGAATCAATTCAGGATGACATATATAGAATAGATGAATATGAAGCTTACAAAGTCTTCAACGTAGTCAGCCTAGCGAATGTTTCAGGCAATTCACCAATAAAATTGTTGGAATTAAGTAACCTGCAAAATTAAAACAACAACAATTAACAATACAAAAATTATTCAGGGATATGAAAAGATGGAAATAAATGAAAGATTTCATAAAAATTTAGAAAGGATGAGCCTCTCACAGTTTCTCAATTTTGGGTAAATTCCCCAGTGTAGCAGGCAAATTTCCTGAGAAGCTATTGTGCTCAAGGACTCTACACAAGTTTTCAAAACAATTAATGAGATTAATCCTGTTCGATTAGGAAAAGGTATTGTACTCGTTAGATGCCCCTCAAGGTTTTGTCCCCAGCCTCTAGGGTGGTTCAAACTCATGACCCCAATGAATACAGAGAGCGGGGAAGGATGCATTAATGGCATCTAAAGACAACAATACTTTTTACTTTATCAGCTCGATGCTGTAATAATATTAATAAAAGAATCTAGTGAAAATTTGATCATATATAATGAAATTAGGAATATTAGGCTAAAACTTGCAATATACAAAGCATCTCACAAGCTGGTAAGGTTGCTCATGTTTGCCAGCTCCTCTGGGATTGAACCTGTTAAACGATTTCCAAGAAGGGAACTGCAATATTGTGTTTATTTGTCCAATAAAACAGGGAAGGAATTAATCCAAAATTCTGTAAATTGAACAATGAATATTTAAAAGATAAATTCAAAGATTATTTTATTATTTTAGCCATATAAATATAGAAGGAAAAAATCATACATTTGGACAAGTTGCTGCATAGAACCCCATTGAGGAGGAATGGAGCCACTAAGATAGTTGCGAGAGAGATCGCTGTAAAACGAATTAAAAGTAATAAACTAATTAGTGAAATTATAACATTACCCAAATTAATCTAAAAAATTTAAACAAAACTCACATATGATATACATACATTATGGACTAACCATAATTAATTTGAGATAAAAGATGATGGTATAAAAAGAAATATAAATTATATGAAAATGGAAATTAAGGAAGGTACTTACATGTCTTGGAGGTAAGGGAGTCTGGTCAAGTGTGGTGGGAGCGTGCCCCGTAGATTTTGTCCCTTCAGCGCTCTGATTATTTCAACAATTTAGAAAGGTATTTTATGGTTTGGAGAAGTATTTGTAATTCATCACGTGTGATTAAGTGTCGTAATTAATTGTTTGGGTAAACTACCTAATTGATAAAATTCTTTAACCACAATGATAAAATTATTTGGATTTTTTTGTTACTAAAAATGAAATATCTTAAAAGTCAGATGAGAAATTGGGTAATTTAATTATTTTATTTTTACTTTACTAAATTATAATAAAATAAGGTTTGATGCTCAATTTGACTTTGAATTTTTTATTTATTTTGATGTCTAATTTTTTTGTCTCATATTGATACTTAAATTATCATTCTATTACTCAATTTAACTTTTTTTGTTTGTAACAGTGATAAAAAAATTAATTGTCACGCGGTGTCAATCAAAATGTGTCACGTGACAATTAGGATTATTTAAATTAAAAATATTGACTAGCCGTTGATAGGTGTTGACCAAAGTTGACTTCTCACATGACATTATTAGAATGTGTCATATCACTCTTTTTTTTAATATTATATATAATATATTGTTTAAAATGTAAAAATCATCTATATATAATATATAAATAATTTTAAAAATTAAAATTCTAAAAATAAAAATTCTAAAACATATAAATATAAATTAAGGAAATTAGAATATTACATAAAATTTGAAAATTTTTCAAAAATTATAAAATTATAAATACAAATTTTAAAAATCAAAATATCATATAAAAATTGAAATTTTGTCATAAATTTATTTCTTCCAAAATTATAAATTTTAAAATTAAAAAGAAAATCTAAATCTCTAAAATTTAAAACTTTATTACATATTTTTATCAACTTTGTCTATTTCAGAAATTTAGATATATTGTTTTGAATTTTTAGACTTTAGAGTTTTGAAATTTTGACAAATTTTCTAGAATATATATTTTGAAATTTTCATTTTTCCAATTTTTCAAAACTTAAATACTTTTTTAATTCTTATAATTTTTTTCAATTTTTATATAATATTTTTATTTTTTAATTTATATTATATATTTTATCATTTTTTAAAACTTTTAAAATTTCTTTATATTATTAATATTATATATGACTTTTTCCATTTTTAATAAATATGTTATATATAATAAATACGTTTTAATAGATCGATGGTCAACTTCGGTCAACGCCATCAACGTTTGATCAATAGTGAATCAATTTTTTATTTTAAATAATCCTAAGTGCCATGTGGCTCATTTTAGTTGGTTGAAAGATGTCACGTGGCATATTTTGATTGGTGTCACATTGCAACCGGTGTTTTTTAGCACCGTTGAAAAAAAAAGATTGAACCAGGCAACGAAATGATAGTATAAGTACCAATCTGAGACCAAAAAAAAATTGAAGTACCAAAGTGGAAAACCAAACATAGTTTAGGGGACAAATTAAACATTAAACTTGGATGACCAATTGAGTAGTTTACTCTAATTATTTTATTATTACTTTATTGCACTATGTAAATAAATGTCATCATCCTAAACCTGTAGAGTTTGGTAGTGTATAGGATAGTAACTTTTTTATTTAATCTTTAGTGGTAAAAGTATCATGAAAGTCATTATACTATGAGTCAAATTACATTTTTTATTGTACTAAAAAATGATAAATTAAACCCTATATGTTAGATCGAAGAGTAAATTAGTCATTTTCTTTAAAATTTCATCTATTTATATTATTAAAAATTGGCATGATCGATGAATAATTAGACAATAACATGTGATGACATACCACGTGTATCTCTTCTGATGTATAGTGACAAGTTTTTAATAACAAAAATGATAGAACTTTTTAATAGAAGGACTAGTTTGCTCTTTGATCTAATATTTAAGGACTAATTTACCCTTTTTTAATATTAGAAAAGATAAAATGTAATTTGACTCTTAATATAAAAGACTCTACGATACTTCTACTATCTTTTTACTATTTATGTAAAACTTTTAAAACATAATTTATTTTTTCTAAATATATATTTAAGAATTTTGAGAGATCCTTACATGCGAACGATATGGCAGAGGGTGGAACTGCAATCACAGGTGACATTATTAACATAATAAGCACATTTTTTTGCAAATTTTGCCCAACTCTCATCTCTGCTACTGCATGGATCGATACTAAAGTTCCAGTTTGTCTTCCCCAATGTTTTACCTATGCTTTTCAAAGCTTCCACTGTACACATTATATAAAGTATTAGGCATTTACAAATGGGAAAAGGGTCGAATTATAATTGAATATACCTTCATCTTTTGCAAGTGCAGCTCCTAAAGTTGAAGTTGCAAGACAGCAAGCACTGAATATGGAAGCAAAAACAAGTAGGGGAGGCAAGAACATCATGGATTGTTAAAAAGATTTTAATTTAAAAAAGAGAATGGGCACAAAGGTTAGATGTTAATGAAGATCTTTAAATATGGAAGTGGGGAGTTTTCCTGCAATGAAAACCCGGCAAAAAAAAAGTTATCGGGTCCCATGCACAGTGTATGCTAAATTAAAAGTTTTATGTACATATTTATTAAAAAATATACATAAAAATTAAATTATATTTTGATTGTAATGGTAAAATTAAAAGTTTAAAATGTAGTCTGTTCAAATTTTATTATTTGTAAGTTTAAAAAATTTTAAAATATAAAAATATTCTCAATGTAATTACTTTGTACATAAAAGGTATTTTAATTATTTTCAAATTAAATTAGTATTTGATTGATTCGAGACTTCAATTCAATCAAAAGTTTAATATATAGTGTAAATAATAGAAGTTCATATCTATATTAATATTAAGATTTTGACAGAGTTGGTGTTAAACATAATTTGGATCTCAATTTAGTTATATCCATTATTTTTACAAAGTAACAAATATTATTTTAAAAGTATTTTAAATTTTTATTTTTAGTCTTTAAACTTATATTATTTGTCAAATCACTCCAAAATTAATGAAAAAATTAACATTTATTATCTTTCCTAACTTGGCAATTAATTATTTTTTAAAACTAAAAATATTAAAAGTTAATTTTATAATTCTTATAATTTTTTAAATTTAATCTTTTAAATTTTAAAAATCAATTAATTATTGACTTGACATCTACGTGGCAATCTATGTATATGTCAAGTAATCAAAGTTAACAAACGTTAATTTTTCCATCTATTTTGAGGTGAGGGCTAAAAATTTAAAATAATGGTTACTGTGATTTTGTGTTTATAAAATTGCAAGTCCAAACAAGAGATTATGCCTAAAATATTTATCTTAAAAATAAAATTTTGCCAAATAATTTTGTATTACATAATATATAATATAATAGTGAATATTTTTAGAAAGATAAATAAGTTTTATATTTTAAAATTGAATAAAATTAAATTACTAAAACTAAATAAACATAACATTATTTAGAAAAAAAGCGAGACTTTTATTCTGCTGTACTTGTTTATAAATATTATCGAACCAAGTAGAGGTGTTCAAATTTCAATTGAAATCGAATTAATCGATTGAATCGATTTAATTCGGTTAATAAGTTTGTTAGCTGATCTAATTCGATCAGAAGTCAATTAATGAATATTTGAAAGTCGAGTTATTGGTTAATTCGATTCGAAATCTGGTAATTAACCGAATTAACTGAACTTAAAAATTAACAATACATATTATATGTAGTTTTAATTCGGTCAAATAAACATTATCAATCAATTTATTTATTGATATGTTTTATACTTGTTTTAACAAAAAAACAAAATATATAAAATTTCGGTTAACAGATGAATTAACCGAAATATTTCGGTTTAGTTAAGTTTTGTTGAAAAAATTTAATTCGATAAACGATTAAAAATTAAAAATTAATTAATTCAATTAATACTAATCCGGTTTTGGTTAACCGCTTGAACACCCTAAAACCAAAACAAAATTTAATACTTAAATCAGTAGATCATATTGGGATTGAAGGAAGCAAATATCATATTAATATAAACATAAATTTAATCCAAATTCAATTCAATTTCTCTTACAACTCATATGTTTCATATTAAATATTTTTGAAATTGGATCACACGTTATGTAAATATGACGGGGTCAATAGTTTTAAAGTCAATAGAAGTCAATGGTTGTAAGTTGGGAAGTTTCTTTCACTTGGAACACTATAGAAAGCCGTGTGGAATTTATGAAATATGGTCCACTTTCTTTGGTGATGTAAACCGAAACCCACCTCCATTCAATGATTTGTACCATTATGTTCTCTGATTTGGAAAGTAAATCAAGGTAATCAAAATTTTAATATGATTTAATTTATTTTAATCATGTACAATTATATATCAGTACGTACTATTTAATATAAAATTTTGATCTTATAAGTCAATTTTTAAATTTTCTTTAATTTAATCATTTTTATTTATTTTATAACTACATAAAAATACATTTTTAAATATTTAAAATATCCATTAATCTAGTATATACAATACTTGATCTATGTACATGGGCTAAATCAAGACTGCAAATTTTTGGGACAATTTAAAAATAGGTTAAACTTGCTTTTCATTTTTGTACTATTTGTATATTTGGAATTTAGTTTTTTTTTTACATTTTAGTCTTTTGTTTTTAAATTTCAAAATTTAAGTCTAATTGTTAACGCCATTAAATTTCTTCTCTTAAATTTGCTAGTCCGATAATTTTGAAATAAAAAAACTTACTTAATAACCATATAATAAAAAATTTGTGTTGTAATGGACCTGCATCCAATAGAACAATTTTCACTATATTAACAATTTAATTTGTATTTTAAATAAAAATAAAAGTAAGAAAACTGAATTCTATATATGCAAAAAGTACAAAAAAAATCTAGCATAAAATTTCAACAGTTAATAAAAGTGATTAAAGTTATATGTAGAAATGGAAAATTGCATTATTAAAGAGTTGTGAATAATGTTTACTACTAAAAATTATAATTATCCAAATAAATAATAGTTGTACCTATATGATTGGGTGTTTATAAAGTTATTTAAAAGAAAAGAAAAAGGTGTCTGGTTTCCATCCACAGTGTATACTAAAATATTAAAAGCTTAAGTTATTAAAAGCCAAATCAACTTCATCATTTCGAATTTGTAGCACCATTGTTGTAAGGCTACAACAATGATTATTCAAAGTTGATAAGAGTTTTTAACTTTATTTTTAGTGTATTTTTAAGTGATTAAGTGACGTTATGTTAATTGTGAATTATATATTATTAATACTTTAAATTCATATATTGAAATTTAATGGAGCACTTATGAGCAATAGAAGTGAAAATCGGAATATTGGAGCAATCTGGAGGCTACACATGGGTAATAGATTTTCACACAGTCAGACCATACGGGTGTGTGGCCAGGGCATATAACTTTCAAGAACAGTATATGATACTAGTAGGGAAGTTTCAATTTTTAAGTTTTTTACAATTTAAGAAAGCATATATAAGGAAACAAAAGGAGAAAACGATCGTCTTGTTTTGGCACGAAAATTTCAAAAGAACGGATTGAAAGTTGATTTCGAAGCAATTCTCCACCAAGATTGAAGATTCCAAGGTGATTTCCAATAAAGTTATTATGAGTTTCTTTTATTTTAATGGTTATACTGTATTTTTAGTGTTTTCTTCTTGTATGAACCTAGGATGGATTCTATTATTTGATTTCTAGTTTTATACAATAAAATCTTAATTTCTTTGTGAAATATCTCGAAAATTACTCTTGTAATACCCTGAAAACTACTACAGTAAGAAAGTAGGTATCCTTGATAGTAAAATAAGGAAATAAAGTGATAAAAGGAAATTCTGAGTTATGGCAACATTGGGAATTGTATTATGACATATTAATTCAAGAAATAATTAAATCGCAAAAGTGAGAAAAGTTTTATTGCCCAAGAGTAAATACTCAAAATTTGAGGGATTAAAGTATAAATATGAAAAATTTGAAGGACCAATAGTATATTTTAAGGGTGGAATAATCTAAAAACTAAGGAAAATGGATGAATTAGGACCAAATTGAAAAGGTGAAGAATTTTGAGGGACTAAATCACAATTTTATCAAATTAAGTGATGACTCAAGGATGAAATTTCAAAAGATTATAAAGGGTAAAATGGTCAAATAGAGAGAGAGAGAGAATTCTAGAAGGTAATGATGATGTTTGTGATATTTTTTAATTAATTAATTATATAAATGTTATTTAATTAATATTTTATTAAAATTTTTAGTATTATTTTATTATTAAATGATTAATATAAAAGGGAGGAAAGATGATGAAAAAATCATCATCTTTTCCGTGCAACCAACGTAAGAAGAGAGGAAAAGAAAGAAGTTTTCCTTTCTTTACAATTTGGTCCTCCCACCAAAAATTCACCATTTTCACTTAGAAATCAAAGAAATTTCCATAGCCACCAAGAGAGAAAATTGATAAGGAGGGAGCTAGAATATCAAGTTAGATTCAAGAAATAGAAGCTGGAGGATAGAGAAAATTAAGTTAAAGATTGAAATCAATAGCACAAGGTAAGAACATCAAGATTTCAATATATTTTAAAGTTTGATATTATTGAACAAGCATGGAAATAATGTTATAGTAGAGTTTTCTTATATAAGGTCTTAAGTTCTTCATATATTAGTGAAGAGAAATAAGTGAAAGTGATAAGAAATATTATAGAGAAAGGGAATAAGGAGTTATACACCTAGTAATCAACATTTTGCACTAAATCAGTTTTGGACAGTAGCAGTAGGTTAATTTTGAAAAATCACCATAAATTGTGGAAATTGAATTAGAGTATGAATAAAATATAGAATTAAATCTTATTAAGTCTAGTTTCTCATAGAGAAAACGTGTAAGTAATGGAATTTTAAATCATGAGATATAATAAATTTTGTGAGACAAGGTCAGAATGAATTCGGGTTCCCTATTCTGAATTTGAAAATCATAAAAAATTTAATAAAAATAGTTAGAGGCTTAAATTTATATATTTAAAATCCTGAATGAGTCTATTTTCAATAGAAACAAACGGAAACATCATCCAAATTCTGTATGAAGAGATAATTAATTTCTAGTGAAGAGGTGTCGGAACTGTCAAACAGTGAAACAGAGGAATCTTTAAAGAATAAACTGTACTTATTGGCTAAACCAAAAATTCTGAAAATATTATGGTAAGAAGATATGTGAGTCTAGTTTCATAGGAATTTAGCGGATCTTAATTTGGAGTTCCGTAGATCAAGATATAAATAATTTAGTGACTATGACTCAAGTGAACAGCTTTGAATTAATATATAAATAAATGGTGGAATTATAGATAATGTTACATATAAGCATGCTATACATTAAGGATGTGGAATGGAGAGGAGGAGGAAAATAAATGATTATTCAACTAGCATGAGTTCTCATTAAAATGGCCAATTTGCATGTTTTAGATTCAATGACTAAATTGAATAAAAGTATTATTTTAAGGGTAAATTGGTAAAGATGTCAAAAAGTGACCAAATTGCATGAAATGAATTTTTTATTATTTAAATTAATAAATTGAATGAAATATTAATTTATATCAAGATTGGGTGGAAATTTGAGAAAATAGAAAATTTCTAAAATGTCCCTAAATTTTGGTATTTCGCAATTTAGCACGGTAAGTTCGTGTAACTTGAATTATATTCTTAAATGATTAAAATATATATATTGAATTGAGAAATTGATTTGAATTGTGAACATGAGAAATTGTGAATTGAATGAAATGGAAATGAAGTTTTGAATTACATGAGTAAATATCGGGTCTCGTAGGCCGTATTTGTTATGAATATAATATTTCGAGGATATGTTGTAAAGAATTATAAAAGTAAGTTAATAATTTGGAAGTTTTAATTCGGATGAAATTTTGTAACTTGGTTTAATACGTATGCAAATGTATGTCTTCTAGTAATGCCTCGTACCCTATTCCAACATCGAATACGGGTGAGGGGTATTACAATGTGACATCGCCAGATTCGGTCATAATGTTTAGACCGGGTTTGTGGTGTTACACTTTGTTTTTTATTATAAATTTTAAATTGTTCTTGGGTTAATATTTATAGGGTTTTAATCCATATTTGATGTGCATGAGTAATAGATCCTTCTTGTGATTAGATCTTGCATAGTCGATTAAAGTTTCATGCAATCCTAAAAATAGAACGACATAAATCTACTGGATTATAGTCAAATCTAATAGGAAATCCATAGAGCGAGTTAATGCAATAATAGGAATTTTAATTAGAAAAACAAATCAATTAATCAACAGAGAGTTAATTACTTTTATGCTCGAAAGATACATTAACATAAGTTAAGAATTTCCACATATCAACGAAACTAAAAACTAAATTGCATAAAATTTGGATTGATAATTTTAAATGAATTGTAGTTGGATTCTTAGTTGGGTATTGTTTAGTCAATAGGTTGATATTTGATTATTTTTGTATATTATCCATTTGATGTATTCGTTAATTAATTAATTTTAATTTTAATTAATCTTTTCAATTATTAGGTTAAATAATAGAAAGATAATTACTTTCCTCATAATCATTCCCAAATGTTGATTTTTATATTGGAGTAAAAATGTATGTAAGCGCATTCCAACTCACATTGTTGGAGTGTGCAGGTAGCATTGAGCATGTGTTGATATTGACTGAGCTTTGATTTAGTTAGTTAAGTCGGTTAAAGCTTCACTTAGTTAATAAGTCCGGCAAAGTTGTTAGCCAGTTTCGAAGTAGTTATTGGCTGAATGAACTCACTTGTGTCATGTATAAATATTGAGCTTCAGCAGTGTTTTGGATAAGGAATAGAGTTTTATTTCAAATATATATTTTAATTTTACTTCGGGATAAAAATGAAATTATAAGAAATTAACGAAAGCTTTATAATGTGTATCAATAACACTTTCTTTAAGGTTTTATTCTCCCCCATTTATATTATAGTGTACAAAAGAATTACTAGTAAATGAATCTCGAGAATACAATGAAGTTCAATAACAATCTATATTTTGCATAGTCGAAAATTATCCACTGAACAGTGAGCGGAGAATAGTAAGGATATCAATTTCTATAAAGAATTTTACAATAATTCTTTATAAAATAATCTAGGAATATAAAAGATGGTGGGAGAATAGAAAAAATTTATTTCTATGTTTTTGTTTGTCATGCAAATGAAATTTCACCCCTATTTATAGGAGGTCTCTATGTTAGAACTACAAAACGGATAGTCATATATTTAGCAATACATAATTATTCAAATAGACATCTATTGAATAATTATGACAATTTATTTATAATTTAGTGATAGTTACTTATAATTTCTCATTACAACTATCGAAACACTATATATATATTGAAAATGTTTCAACAAATGTTATCTCATTATACTTTTAGTTGCGTTTCAATTTTTGGTTTAAATTTCTGACATGGTATTCCTTAATTTTTTGAGGTTGAGCTGCTATTTTGCCAATACGAAGATGTCAAACTTACTGGATATAAATCTGAAGATGAAGTCCATTGCCCATCCCCTAACATTCTCTTTGTCAGGCTGTTGTTTTCCACATCTTTTTCTTCTACGTTTTCATATAAATTTTTGGGATTCAACTCGCTTCCGTAAATACTTGAATTTGTAATGATGTTCGAAAAGGATGCCTTGCCTTCGAGGATGCTCACCACCGTAGACATGGATGGCCTTGCTGCCGCAGTAGAATTTGTGCATAAGAGAGCTACATCGATCATCAGTATTGCCCCTTCGGGGTCGCAATGAGAGGCTACCCTTGGATCAATTAAATCCAACAAATTCCCCTTTTGCTTCAACGTATTAGCCTAGAAACACACAATTTAAGTGCCACAACGAACGTTATTACAATCAAGTAAATGTCGACATTGAAAATCAACCGAAATTGCAAAAATAATGATATCACTGTCAGATTTTTCATTTAACATGCCTCTTTCAGTGAATGTTGCTAAGACAATATACATATCAACATGGATTTATAATGAAATTAACAAAGAGAGTTGGGTTACCAAATCAAGGAGATAGAAAGATTCTTCCTTTACGCGACTGTGTTTAGTGTTGCACGTGCCACTAACAATTTCAAGGGCCACGATCCCGAAACTATATACATCTGCTTTATCAGTTAAACGTCCATGCATTGCATATTCCGGAGCCATATAGCCACTGCAAAGTTAAGAAGATAAATCAAATCTAGCTTCTAAAATGCTAACAGTGACGACTGACGAGCAATCTGAACTGGGACTTACTAAGTTCCAGCAATTCGGGTGCTAATGTGGGTATTGTCTTCTTCGTCAAGCTTGGCCAAACCAAAGTCGGATATTTTAGGGTTTAGATCCTTATCAAGCAACACATTGGTGACCTTAATGTCTCTATGGACAATCTTCAACCTTGATTCTTCATGGAGATAAGCTAAACCTCTTGCTATACCAATGCAAATCTTCCGTCTAGTTGGCCAGTCTAATGTCAACTGAAATTCTTCTGGACCTTTCAATAACGATAATATGCAAGAGATTGAAGCTCAGATATACTAACATGTCCTTACATATCTGCGAGTGTCGATAATACTAAATGGAGTTAAATTCAATCAGGTGAATGAGACCTACCGAACAATGCACGAGCAAGGCTATTGTTTTCCAAGTACTCATATATAAGCAACAGTTGATTTCCTTCAATGCAACATCCGTACAGCTTTACTAGATGAGGATGCTGTAGAGCTGAAATCATGCCAATCTCCGTCACGAACTCGCGATTTCCTTGCTTTGATCTAGCGGATAGCTGCTTGACAGCAATTTCTGTGCCATCTGCCAGAATGCCCTGCATTTACACCAGGTTCATCAACAAAGTAATAGGTCAATGAATGTGTAGCTAGCGCAGGATAGATACCTTGTAAACAGGACCGAAACCGCCTTCTCCAATCTTATTAGCAGCATCAAAGTTGTTTGTTGCGTCCTTAATTTGCCTTAGGGTGAAGCAACTAGTCTGCAATTCTATACCTTTTAGATCTGTCGAAAAACCAAAGCCAAATACATAAGAAACATTTATTTATAATATAGCTTCTGACTAACATCTCTGCATTCTTGACCTATTTGGTGCATAAATGGTGAAATAGGCAGTGGGTAGGTATATTGTACTATCATTACATGTCTCCTGAATTTCGAATGTAACAGAATATATTAATTTCCCTATACATACCTCGTTCCAATGTACTCCTCCGTCTTAAGCATCCACTCCACCAAAGGATGCCGCCCACAATCAGGAAAGTAGCAAATATTGCAGCAGCCACAATACCAACCTCTGCAGCTGCGCTGATACCTCCCCCACTACCTTTTCGAGGTTTATAAGCTGGAATTTAAGAATAGTATATAAATGTTATAAGTGAACATGAGATGACACTCTTGGAATTGAAGAAAACTATATAGAAGTTTGCAAGCAAAGATGGCATAAATTATATAGAAGTTTGCAAGCAAAGATGGCATAAGTATAGTAAACATTGCAATTAGTTCATACATGTTGAAAGTTGGCCAAACATGCTGCTGTGATATTTTTGGTTGAAGTGCATGCAGCTTGTAAACATGATGCAGCACGTATGCTTGCTGTAACAGCAAGGTTTTCTCTTTAGTTTCATTGTATTCAAACTAGTTGAAAATGAACAAGTTGATGACAACTTGATGCATTAGGTGTTGAATGACTAGTTTAGGTGGCTTGTTTATGTGTACAAGCAATGTTTATCAAGTTACTAGGCTACTTAGTGGTAGTAGGTAGTATTTGGTGATGTATTTTGACTATAAATGTATTGTTTTTCTAGTTGAATGAATGAGCTGAATGAGCTATCAGCCATAAGCTCCCTTGCTGCACATTTGTGAGCAAGTAAAATTTTTCTTGTATCTTGCTTCATTGTTCTGTTCTCTCTGTTCTCTTCTTTTGCTACTGTCAAAGTTCCAACAATACAGTCACCCTTAAGTAAATATTCCTAGAATCTTAAGGAATACAAGTGGTATGATCCTTGAAATTCATAGCTA